>NC_051846.1:11247689-11270142 GCF_002237135.1 Teleopsis dalmanni
TTCGAATTCGAACATTTGATTCGAATATTTGAGTTAAACATTTAAATCCAAAACTTCATGTATTCAAAAATGCCCCAGATCTTCGAATTACTCGAAGATGTTCAAGCTAATCACAGATGTTTGAGTCACTCGAATATGTTCAAAGCATTTAGTATATAGATAGGGGAAGAGAACTATAGTAAATAAGTAAATTTCTCAGAGCTCTACTAACTAACCCCAAGATCTTAGAAATGTCAATATTATAGATATAGACTTATAAAATAGATCTGCACGTAATTTTTGATGTAAAGCATTGAATAGAAGCATCTGAATACAAGTTATGAAAGAAAAATGATGGTTTCATACTAGTACAGTACATATCACAGTCCATGACTGAAAAGTATGAGTTAGATAATGAGACGAACACTTCTTGAAAGTAATTAAGAATCGTAACTCCTGTTATGACAATATATAATATAAATAAATATAAATATAAATTATTTATATTGTGCGATAGTTTGAGAAAAGAATATACATATCTATATTTAATATTATTTTAATATTATATTTAAAAAAAATATATAAACAAAATTTCTCATTACTCATCATTTAAATGGAAAAGATATAGTTCAAGAACTACATCATAGATTTACGAAAAAAAACCGCTTGTATAAAGCAACCAAAATAAATTATCAAATTTATTAAAACTAATTAATTCAATCAATAGTATTTTACTTACATTACAAGCACTAAAGAAAAGTATCTGAATAACATAATTCGAACGATATTTTACTATTTCGAAAGCATTTGACTATATGTACGCAGAGGCGCGTACTACTCTCTAAGCCTCAATATAAATTCACTTAACTAATAAAAATTTATTTATTTATTATTTTTTTTATTTTTATTAATGTTATTGTTATTGTTATTTTCTATTTTATCTATTCATGTGTGTGTATGTTGAATTATAGTAAACAAAATTTTTTAATTTATTTTTTGATAAATTGAATTTTTAATTCAATTATGAACTTTATTGTTTGTTATGCTACATTAATAATTTATTTTTATTTTTAGCAAATAATGAACTTTTTCTTATTCATTGTCATATAAATTTTCTTATTGTTGTTATCATTGTTGTTGTTGTTACGGTTGTTTTTGTTGTTGTTATCGAGGGGTCTAGCCTATTTTGCCATCTCTGCGTTTACATAAAAACAAACTAAAACTCAAAAAACAAAAAAAAAACATAAAAATAAAATAGAAATTATATTTTTATGTCTTAAAATTAACATTTTTTGTTGTAATAAAAAATATTTAAGTAAACTTTTTCTTATGAATTTTAATTGAATTTTGTATTTTGTTTATTTGTATTTCATATTTATACAAAATTACACATTTGCATAATAAAATAAAAATTAAAAATATATGTTTTTGGGTTTATTTTTTTTTAATTCAAAATATACACTATAAGAAATACACTATATACATTATATACACTATTGACTGAAAAAAGAAATAATCAACTTTTATTCTTAAATTAACACACAAATTTTGGTTATAAATTTTTAATCTCTTTTTGATATATTTTATCATTCTATGTTTTTCTAATTTTTTTCTATTTGTTTTAGGAAGTAAAACAAATAGGGAACAAGAGTTCCCTTAACTCTTCTTTATTTTGTATTGCATTAGTAGTTGCATCGTCTTACCTTTTTTAATCAATTAATTATCAAAGCTGATCACTTTGTTCCTAAACCGAAGAAAATAGACTTAAAAAGAATAGACTACAGTTACAAATAAGGCAGCAACCATGCATAAGTAATACTGTGATAAGGTGAGGGTCTGGACACAGATTTGGAATGAAAACAGTATGTTTTAAAATGCCAAGGCGAAAGGGACTCTCACCGTAGGGAGGATTCTGGACCCGGTAGATACAGGCTCCTAAAGCCATAATGATCCAGTTGTTTTCGCCGTAATTAATGGTAAAGCGGTTCCGGAAATAGAAAAATACGTGTCAAAGAGTATTTTAGGTCGTAAAATACATATTAGTATTATTAAGGAATCAAGATCATCGTCTGTCGACCAATCGGTTTAACGGTGTAGAAATATACCACCTCCTTAACACAAAAATTTGATGCATTGCTAACTGATGCACATATGAATTGGACTAATAAATTCAATTTAAGTAAATTAAAAAGAAAATCCCTTCACTCTAAACAAACACGCAGCCAATGAACACGCAGAACATATATAAACAATAAAATTAGTAAAAGTCAAGGTAGCAGCTAACAACACCATTATTAATTTACATTTGATTCAATTTATTTACTATATACAATTGATCATATAACTCTTGCAGATACTACCAACTAAACATTATTAATGGTCATCGGAAGTATCTAATTTCATCGCATTATGAAATTAGCGATTTTTGAATATTTATTAGATTTTTTTACGTTTTATATATATTTATTGTTCATATACTTTTTTACTAAACTATAAAAAATATGTTTGAGTCCCAATATCCACCGGTTTTTGCTCAAACCCATATTAGCTATCAATAGTTGTGCATGATTTATTCTTTAATATATTTTAACTAATATATATGTTATATAAATAATATATATAACCATATTTCTGAATAATTGTTTATATATATATATATATATATATTTATATTATTCTATATTAATAATTAATTTCCTCTATTCCTGACCACACCTATATTAGTTATCAGCTATTAAATATTTACTATTTATATTGTATTTCTATAATATTTTTATTGTATTAATTATATCTTAATTAAAATATTTAAGTATTTAAGTTATTATTTACAGTTAAGAAAATTGAAAAAAATTCCACTGATACTTTCAAAGCCTATAATAAAAAAAAAAATATTTTAAAATATCTGTTATAATTTTTAACACTTTCAAATATGAAAAATAAATGAAATGAATGAATAAAAAAAAATATTTATTACCACTATACGATAATTTCTAATAACGTTTTTTAAGCGATTTCCAAAGAACTCTCCAAGTTCGAAATTTATGTCTAAACAACCAAAGTCAAAAGGCGTAATAATCCATCAATCTTTTACTAGTAAATAATTTTTTAATATTATTAATTTTAAACACGTATCTAAAGTTTGAGCTAAATTCCCAAAAACCAATAAAAGCATATACATTAATATAAAAAGATATAATATAAATATAAAAAAATTTTAATTTCTTAAAACGTTTTGGGCAAATTAATAATTAATGCAAATAAACAACAGCAATAAAAGAAATCAGAAATAAAAGATATAAACAATAAAAAGCATTCGAAATGTATAAAAATAAACATAAAAATGGTCAAAGCAAAAGACTTTAAATTATAAAAAGAAAAAAAATCAGAACACACGTGTAAAAATTTTATTAACAATAATTTAAATAATAATTATTATTAATAATATCGGTGTTGTTTAAAAAAACTATAAAAAATAAAAAATGCTATACGTCATTACGAAATTAAGCGATTCTGAGAGTCGAGATACAAATTTCACTCAACCAAAAAAACAAAGCAGAAGATATGAATTGAAAAATGAAAAAATGAAAAAAATTTATAAATAAATTAAATTCTAATTTACATTTAAATAAGGTTAAACAATTTAAAAAATTTGTATAATTTTTAATACAAAGGAAAATTTAAATATTTATACAAAATATAATTACAAATAATCGTGGCAGCAGAAATGGTAACAAAAACTGCAAATCATTTATTGCATTAAAACTTTATTTCAATTATTAATTCTTTAAAGCATTTGCATATATAAAAAGCTGCTCAACGTTTCCTGTGCTCAATTTAAAAAACTTATATTATGCATAATAAAAAAAAAAATTTCAAAAAAAAAACTAAAAAGAATTCTTAATTATATATTGTATAAGAAAATAGAAATATAAATATAAATTATTTTTTTTGAAAACAAATTATGTAGGAAAGTGCATTTATTTTAATTATCTTATGTCTGCGTATCTAAATAAATTATTACATATATCTATCTGTATGTCTGTATGTATGATATGTATCAGTCTATGCAGATAGTATCTGCTAGATACAAATGCCATATGCTTAAGAGTGTATGCATATTGAGAAACACGCACTGTCATCATGACAGCTGAAAAATAAAAAATTAAATAAAAAATAACAAAAATAAAATAAATAATAAAAAAGAAATTATAATTACAATTGGAACGGACACACACACAAATTAAAGGCAATAAAGACAGACGAGGGGGTATAATAATATATAATGAAAAACCATTAATTAAAAGTAAATTTGAAAAATGAAATATAAAGTTTTTGTTTTTGTTTTTGTTTTTTTTTATACAATATATATATATATATATATATATATTTTTTTTTTTGTAATTTTTCTTTATTATTATTTTATATACAATATAAATGTACATTTTCATTTCGATTGTATATAATTAAAAAGAAAACACACAATAAACATTTTTCTTATTATTATTTCGTTTGAATTTATTCAATTCATGTTAAAACTATTTAATTTGTAATTTTTTATGTTTTTTGAAGTGCTTCGTAAGGTGAAATTAAGTTTTAATTACAGTGAAGGCGTCGAAAAAATTGTTACTTTTGCCTTAAAAATGATAATAAATTTATAAATGAAACAGGAAATGGGAATGCAATCTACTGAATACTGAACACTGAATACAAATACAAAGTTAGCAAAAGAAAATAAATATATAGTATATATTGTATTATAAATTAATGCAAGTATACACTGCGGACAATTAAAATTGAGGAGGAGTGGCAGTACGAAGTTTTCAAAAGAATATTTATTAATTAGAGCAGCAAAGTTCAAAGAAACACTATATATTATAAATCGAATTGATTTTTATATTTGTTCAAAATAATTAATGGAACAATTTTACAAGTGTACAATTATAGTGGCATTATTGGAAATTAAAAAATGTATTTATATTAAACTAACTAATTAAAGAGTATCTGTTACACAATACACATCTGTTAAGTCAATCCCCGGTAGTTCAAAAAGACAGCTATGAAAATTCTTAGCTAGTCTACACAATACATTTGTATCAGAAATAAACTTGTAACATAGCTTATATTATTATAAGTAATAATATATATAATTTATAATATTAATAATAATATTATAAGTAATAATTATTATAGTATTAATTATTTTGATATATGGACATCAGTTCTCTAAATCAGAACGTAGTGCATTATAAACGTAATCTTTACAATACCCTTATGCTCTACAAAGAATACAACATCGAAAGCCAACGCTATTCAATTTAAGGTTTACTAAAGAACCTTTACACCAATCTTTATTTATTGTAGATGTTTATAAACTACAACCGCAAAACGTAACATTTCGCAGTTGGGTTATGCGCGGATTACCAAGACTTTTGTGTTAACAATTTAAGTTATCAAGTCTGTATTAATAAAATAAAGTACAGAAAGCAACATCGGTGTTGCTGCAAATTTGTGTTGTTTGTATATAGTTTTTACTTCACTGATTCTTTTTGTAGTTTTTCAGTCCACTACGTTATTTACGTGAACACAAATCAAATTTATACATTAAGCAGTGAAAAAGATGAGAATAAGAAAATAACAATATTACATTATAAGCCGAATAAAAGTGTCGTTAGACTTGAAAATTTCATAGAATTTCTATATATTCATTTTCAATGTTAAAATTATATGTTAAAAGAATTTAAAAAAAATGGCAATAAAAGTTTAATTGAAAAAAAGCTGTGGATATAGAAACACTATAATCTATTGCTTATAAAAACTATTAAACATTAACTAGTTTAACATTAGGAAAAAAAATGTTTCTCTTAACTTCCAAACAGAGATCATATAATTTGGATAAACGTTAACCCTTTTAAAAATATGAAACTGATTAACTTAGGTAGAGTTGATATTGGTGGTTTTATCTAATTCGTTAAGAGGTAGGACCTAATAAGTAGAGGATCCTAAAATATTACTAGAAACTAATACTGGGGTATCGTAAAATTTACTAAAAGAAACTCTTCATTCTGAAATGCACGTGTTAATCTTCAGTGTATGAAGTAACAATAAATCCATGGTAGAAAAAAGCCCAAATAAACATTATGGGCCTTTGATTAATCTTTTTAAAATCCGCCACAGATTAAGCTAATATATTGCCTGTTTGGAAAAAATGTAGCAATTATACAAATAAATCATTATAATTTTGATTCATTCTAATTTCATTAAATCAAAGTAAACGTTATGGATCTTTAAGTTCTCTTTAAACCACATCGCAGATTATCTCTTAACATATACCTAATGTAATACCTTTCTAAAACAAAAGTAACAATTTCAGCAATTTGATCAATTATAATATCATTAAATTCTTTTAACTCAAGATATTTTTTGATTTATGTATATCCTATATCTTTTATAAGTTTATTGTAATTAAATCGCTTATCTGATATTAAAGAAACCTTAAACTGTTAGTATTAAGGAAATAGTTAAGACTAACAGTTTTTATCGACCTAAATTATTGCATTTATGTATGTATTTCACAAGAACGAACCGTAAACCGTTAAAACAAATACTCATTTGATAATCTTTATTATAATAAATGTTGATCCTAACAAGCCAGACTAATAAAATCTCAATTACATTAAATTTCGACATAATTTGTACAAGATTTTTTTAAAGAGTTCTAACACTTCCTGAACAATATGCAAAAATGGCTAGCCTTACTATGCTGCTAACTTGTTTCTGCCACTTGTAATTGAAATACTTAGACCCATATTCCCCACAAATGAGCAAACAAGCCAGCTCATAAAAAGTATATTTTATACGTGTTAGTATTCGCGTTCGCCTGTAATGCATTTGTGCTACCCAATTTAAAAAACATAACTTTTCTGAGAAGAAAACATGCACCGAACGCACCGATCTAGAAATTCTACTGCTGCATATCGGCAATAGTTTTTTAATTATGCATCGTTAATAATTTTATGCGTATTTCCTTGAACAAAATACTTAACGCGCATCTGTGTAAATATGTGTATTTAATAAATTGAAACTAAATAAGAAAACTCTTAAAAATTAAAAATAACAAAACTCAAGATGAACGAAATAATAAATATAAAGACAGACGAGTGTACATATGTGTGTCCACATACATCTAGAGAAACTGTTGTAATAAAATAATAAATATTGATATAAGCAACGTTTATGGATGCAATGCATCTGCACTACTCTGCACTGCACTATACTATAGTTATACTACAAGTATACACGTATGTATCTACAGATACTCAGATACGCCGATATGCCGATACTCCGATATGCCGATACTCCGATACTTTTTTACTTAAACAGAAAACCAAACATTTGCATCTTACTCGTAATACAAAATAACAAGAAAATGCATTTTATAATATGCATTTTTAATGCATTCCCAGCAGATGTGTTAAAATTCGTATGGCAATAAAAAATACATTTTTAAGAATAAAGCAATAACAAAACGCAGCTTGGCCAGAAGAATCTTTGACTGCCACGGCAGCTAAAAGAAAATATTGTATTATTGATGAAATATGGTGTATGTAATGTTAAAATAAACGCCATAAAAAAGCACAAACACAGACGAAACTAAATCAAATAAAAATCTTTAAATCTCTAAAATTTTATTTACAAATAATGACTAATATTTGTAGAAATATGAGTTAACTGCAAATAAAATGTTTTAAAGCTACCTCAATAACCATCTCACCTAACATCTATCTCAAATCCCATCAGATCATCTATGTAAGAGGTAAGAAAAGTTTTTCTGTTGACATTTTTAATAAAAAGAAATAATGTACGAGTATACATGAATATTAAAAATTGAAGACATTCTAAATTATGTTTGAATAAAATTAATTTCAGCATTCAGCATTTCAGCATTTCAATTGCCAAATACCAAATTTTATACATTTTCATAGTCCAAATATAAGCTGTTTCGATATTTATTGTTCAATCGAGGCACATATCTAGATACATAGGTACATATATACTCGTACTCGTCTACCGAAATTATTCATACAGAAATTTTATAGGCATTTTTATGTCATAAAATTATTTGTTTTTAAATTAGTTTGAAGTGTAAAAATTTGCTAGCAGCATTAAACTTAATTCGGAATAATAAAATATTAATTTAAGTAAATATTCATAAAATCATACAGAGAGTCAAGCAGACACGAAGCTAAGCGTTTACGTGTGCATTTATCTACGACATACGAGCGTGTATCTTACCTAAGTGAACTTGGCTATAAATTAGATTTGCATTGAAATAAATTAAATTCAATTGAATTAAATAAGAAAATAAATTAAATTATATATAAATTATAAAAATAAATTATATAGTATTTATTATGAATAAATCAAACAGGAAATACTTAGTAAACAACTTTTTATAGATACTATTAATACGTGTGCGAACAAATGTGTTGTAATGGTAAAAATATTTATTTAAATTCAAACAATCAGTATAACAATTCCAAAAGATTTTAAATAAAAACACAATACGAGTAATAACTTTAAATTTAAAATTAACAAAATAGAAAATATAACTATCAAAGAAAGCCATCACAAAATAATTTACAATAACAGTTATATTGGTAATAGAACCCCCTTAATAGGTTCATCATTAGGTTCTATAATAGAACCCATGATTAGATTCTATAATAGAATACGATTAGATTCTATACATGTAAATAAGAGAGATTAAAACGCATTAATAATCTTTATAATAGAACCCATGATTAGTTCTATGATAGAATCCATAATTAGGCTCTATAATAGAATCTATAATTAGGTTCTCTAATAGAACACATGATTAGGTTCTATAATAGAACCATGATTTGGTTCTATAATAAAACGCATGATTAGCTTATATAATATATAGAACTGAGCATAATCAAGCTTATAATACATAGTTTATATAGAACTGAGCATAGACGCATGATTAGGTTCTATAATAAAACGTATGATCATTCTCTATAATAGAACCCATGGTTAGACTCCATTATAGAAACCATGATTAAGCGCTATACTCGTGGTAAAGGGGATATTCAAATGAAAAGTTTTCTGCTTAGATATCTATTAATTCCTTAATAGACATGTAAGCAGCAGTGGCCATCTAATGCATTTAAGAAGAAGAGGGACAGATCATAATCACATGGGCACTCTTTTCACAATTAAATAACATTTCGGCACCGTACTTAGCTAAGATGTTGCCTCTGCTTGAGTTCGACTTATCTGAAAGTTTTCTGTGACTTTAATAAGAAACTCGATTTACTCAATATCTCATCAATTTTGGGTTGTCAAGCTATTCACTGCAAATTGTAATGCCTGGTGTAAACTTGCTTTGATTGCGTTAACATTTTTAGTATGTTTAATACTTTGTCGGAATCCATTTGAAAATTAAATGAAAAATTAGCATTGTCAATAGGTGCTATTAATGTGTTCATATTCAATTGTGATTGCCCACAGAGCAATCACTAAGTGATGCTCTCTCTCTCTGTCGAGAGAGCATGGTGTAAAAGCATAGACGCTATCACAGTAACATATGATGAAGCGGTACTGAGAATTTTCGAGAGAAAAGTCCTTCGTAAAATCTTTGGTCGTGTACAAGTTGGTGACGACGATCGTATTCGAACAAACCACAAGCTGCACGGCATTTATTACAACATTGATATAATCCAGCGAAGCGAACCCGCTGGATGTTCCAGCGAAAAAGATGTTTGAAGCGGTAGTTGAAGGAAGAAGGCATAGATGTAGATGCATAGATGTCTCTGGTGTAGTGATCAAGTTGAGAAGTCACTGAACACACTTGATGTACGTGAGTAAAGCATCTGATAGGAGTAATGCGTAAGGCTGATTCTTGGCCACGGATTGTTAAGGTGATTTAAGTAAGCAGTTCATCAGATGTTTGTGGCTGAGTTCTAATATTGATCTTCTCATAACATATATCAACAATTTAATAAATTTTTTTACAATTACTTTAAAAACACACTACTTTTACTCATGCACACTTGCGCAAAGATACAAAATTAATTAAATTGTATTTTATTAATTATACACTATTGTCCATATATACATAGAATAGTATTAACAAATCGACATATTAATATTAACATATGTAGGTATGTAATTCGAGGCAATTTTCAAATTTCGACATCAATCATCAAAATTAAATTAATTAAAATTTATTAAAAGCTAATATTATAGCAGAGCTTATATAATAAATTCTGATTATCTCATAATTGTGCTCGGGTGTATAATAAAAAAAAAAAACAAATGTAGCGCACATTTGAAAGCGAGCCATGTACAGCAGCACTTAGTCTCTCTGACAGTTCAAAGACCTCTAGAAACTATACATTTAACCGAAAGTCAAGAATTTGACAACTAAAAAAAATTGCATATTTCAACACAATATAAAAAATACATTGTAAAAAATATGTATAAAAAGAAACAAAACGAATTACTCACCAACGTCAGTCGTAATGTAGTAACTTAAAAAAATATGAATTAAAAATAAATACTATTAATTATACGCACACATTGCCACAAACACACACCAGCACATTGCGACAAGCACTACAAAGCGTACATATGCAAGCCAGCAAGCAAGCGAGCAGGCATTTGAATTAAATGTAAGGAACGCATATGATTGTAGTATGCGGTGGTACGGTGCAAGGAGACGATTATCTAAATAATGACAGCAGTGCCTTTTGCTGTATGTGACTATGTGACTTCGGCTATGCACTCACTGTACTCACTGCTTGACTAAGCAACTCACTGTACGATTGTGCGATTGTGCGACTGTACGTCTGGTTGACTGTAAGGCGGCACACAGCAGCTTTAATTGTGCACACTTAAGACAGCGCTTAGCCAACAAGCAAATAACAAATCGACTAAATTTATAAAATTTTATGAAAATAATGAATGATACAACAACAACAACCACAACAACAACGAGCAAGTCAATACAACTAGTGACTACTATAAATTTAATTGTTTTATACGTGTCGTTGCTGTTTGATGTATTTATTTAGTTGTATAATATAATATATATAAAATATTATTATATATACTATACAAAGTAAATTAATAATAATAAATAATAATGAAAAATTCCATTATCGAGTGGTTAATACAAATTGCTTTCAATTACAAACAAGCGAGCAAATGCTTGAGTAAGAGAACCACGAAATACTCGTTACTCGTATACTCGTAATAAATGAGATTTATTTGATTTTCTGCCTATGGAAAGATACCTTACCTTACCTTCAGTTATATATCAATTTAATCGATGACTATTATTTGTAATTAAAATACGTATATTTATTATCTCTTTAATACATGAAAATAATAAATCAATAAACAAAAGTACTAAATTTATAAGCAAACATTATCTTTATAATATCCTTAAGAGTTAACTCATCTTCCGATGTGCACTGAAAACGGATCATAAAAAGCACTCATTAATTAATGATGTGATTGCTAATCGTAAATAAGAGACCTTAATAATTAATTTTACGAATTATTTTTAAATTAAGACAGTTCATATTTTTTATCTGACAATCATTACTAATATTAATTAAGACAATAACAAAGGAAATCTGAACTCTGAAATAAATAACAAATACTTATTTTTATGTAACATTTATTTAACACATAAAGTGTTCAAATAATAAATTCAGATGAAATAAAAAGAGAATCTAATTAAGCTATAAGCAAAAAAGGATTAAGAAGTCAGCAATTTGTTAGAGTTCCCTGTAACTACAAGTACAAATTTGCTTTTATTAATAATCAATTGTTAATATGAAGCAAATGCTTTTCTCATTATAACGATCTTATAGACATTATAATGAACAAACAAGTTATCATTAAACGAAATATGAACACATTACTGTCACCCGTTCGAAAATTATAGCAATTTAAAATTGCTTAGAGATCAATTGGACCACTCTATACCTTTATTTTGTGTAGAGAATATAGCTTTAAATTTCTATATGACAATAATTAAAGGCAATTATAAAAATATGATTTCAATACGAAAGAAATTTTTTAGTTAATAAGTCATGAATCGTTCAAAATATGCTATGGGCCAAGCAGTATACAAAATAAAGTTTTTCAAAAAAAAACTGGGTGAAAGAAAAAATATTTTGCTCATACAACAAGAGCTTTAAATCAAGCAGTAGCCAAACTAAGATCTTTACTTAAGAAAGATTTTACTTATCCAAATAGGTCTGTAGATAAAGCGGTATGCAAATAAATTTTCTCCGGTAAGATCGTGGCCTATAGACAAAACAGCTTAGTCATTCACGTTCTATAAGTCGCTCATCCACCTCTGCATCTGTATGGAGCAACAGGCATGGATGCCATCACAGTATGATGAAGCAACACTAGGAGTTTTTGAAAGAAAAGTTGCTCGTGAGATCTTTGGTCTATTACGAGTAGACGACAACTACTGCGTCCGAATGAAACATAACCTGCACAAATTTTGATACGAAATTAGTACAGTTCACGGAATTAATGAACACCAGTGGAAAAGGTGTTTAACGAAGAAAGCATAAAGCTAACCCGTGTCTTGGGTGGATTGATCAAGTTGAACACTAAACGCACTTGTTATCGGAGTTGGAATAGGACTTACACCTAGCAGAAGCCCCTACAGGGGATTGCTGCGCCATCTTATTGATATTTAAGTAAGTATACCTGCTGTGAATGAGCATTTGAAGACCTTTTTTTGCATTGCAGAATTTAGAAATACCAAAGAAACTGAAATATCGTTACGGAAAGTTTATTGTGTGGGGACTAGACTATATCAACATTAGAGTATTTCTGGTCCATATTACACGTGATTAAAATTAAGGATCGAAATTAGTTTTTTAGTTTTCTTTTTCAGTTTTTGCACAGTTTTCTCATTTAATGGATTGAAAGTTTACTCATACTTTGATGCTGTTTAAAAGATGATGAAACCAATATATGCAGGCCTCGTACATGTGATTCCCAAACAGAAATTAGTTATGAGTTGCTATACTATCGTCAAATTCCTTTTATACCAGTTAACGATAGAAGTTGATCAGTTAAGTGATCTAAATCGTTATAAAACCATTACCAAGACTACTAACAGCTCTTAAACATTAGTACAGAGCACAGCTTGTTTAAACGATTTTAGTCAAGTTCCGGCCACAGTCGGTCGATATGCAAAAATTTTCTACTGGTTTACCATTTAGTTATAGAATGTATTTAAACTAAATTGTAAAATAAAAAAAAAAAATTTCGTAACGTTCATTAAAAAAATTGCACTCTTAACTAGTTTTGACTCACAAATATGCATAATTTATATTAATTAGCTTAATTATGCTAATTAAATATATTGCAACGTTCAGCGCTTAGATGGCCTGCCTGGCTTGTTAAAAAGCATTGCCGCAAAACTTCTCAAATATAATTAAAGCAAATAAGTTGCAACAAGAACAACAATAGCACATACGACAACAACACATATGGCAACAAGAGCAACCTCACTGCAGCAGTGCCACCGAAAGGCAGTAAAATACATTAATGTATTTGATAAAAAAAAAATAAAACAAATTACAATAAAAAAATAACAATTCACAACAAAAATTTAGTGCAATAAATAAGCAGAGTTGGTACCATGTAAAAAGAAGCATCCGCAGCAACAACAACAACAACAAAACAGGGCCAACCGAAAGCCAATAAAAACAACAATAAAATAAATAAAATAAAAATAAAAAAAAAATTATTTAAATTGCTTGCATTTTGTAAAACAATTAATAAAGTAAATTTGACCTCATCTAAAAGCAAGCAGCGACGCAACAACAACGACAACAACAACAACGACGATAACAACAGCTAAACTGTGGCAACAATCATATTGCTTTTACTTTGTACTCACACACACATACACATATACGTACGTGTATATGCAATATCTTATTTTTGCTGCTTTTGGTGACAGCAGTGGCGGTGCGGTAGCAGCGACTAAAATAGCAGCGAAACCGCAAAAATTAAACTATTTCACTTCAAACAAAACAAACAGCAACAACAACAATAATAATAACAACAACGATAATGAATGAATGTTATGAATTAAAAAATCCAAAAAAGAACAAAAACAAAAAACAAAAACAAAAATGGACAAAAATTTATAATGAATAATGTTAGAGCACGAGGAGTGTTGATGACGAAGACGATGAAGACGACGACGCCGACGACGACGTCGGACGGCGTTGCAATTAGTAAGTATCTGCAAGATACTTTTTTTTTGTTGAAATATTTACAAATATATAAGTTTGTATATTTAAAAATAGATAAATTTACATATTTATATGTATAAGAGCATGCATCACATAGCAAGCTACCGTACAAACGTACCAACTTGGCTAAATGGAAATTAACACAAAATACCACACAGCAATAAATTTACAATAAATACAACATAGCGTAACACACAACACGGCGTGCAAATATTTAATGAAATATAAAATAAAAAAATAATAATACAACAACAATAAGTACAACAAAAATGTACAAATAAATGCCTGGTATGTATTTATGTAATTTAACTAAAATTAATGCGTGTTTTAGACATTAAAGACAAACGCAACAGCGAACGCACCAATGTTCAAACGTTAAAGCATTCAAACGCACCAACAATTGGACAAATGTATCTACACAAAAGCGCGACAGTTAGTTATAATACGTTATAATAGATACGGATAGAAAGTTAGCATAATTTGCAGATACATAGCGAAATGTACAAAGCAATGTGCAGTATCGTTCTTGTCTTATAAATGTCTACAAATTCTAATGTCTCTATGCGATTGTAGATATGTTTGTGCTCGCGTATCTGTAAGTTTGCTAAGTTCTTTAGTTAAGTTCTTTGCATTAAGGGCCACAAGAGTGTTGCTTACTTTTCGTATCTTTGCATTATGTTATTTTATTGGCAGTGTAAATAATAATGTTGTATAACGGTTTCCTATAGTTTTAATTGCAAACCTGGCGGTTAACTTCAAACAAAGGCGTGGTAGTCATATCTGCCGCTGCTGCTGCTGCTGCTGCTGTTCTTGCTAACTTATAATTTTATATTGACTTAGCAGTTATATATTTTCATTCTGATAATACAATTTTTTTTTTTTCATTTTTTTAACTATTGTTTATGTAAACATAATAAAATTAAATAAAATTAATAAGGAATTGCCTGAGGAAATGTTTTAAAAATACAAATAAATCGACATTAATATTGCAGCATGGAAGTTGATTCTTCCATTTAATAAAGAACTTGAATTTAATATTAAATTTTTGAGGATCATATGGTAAGACAATTCATCAAAATGAGAGAGAAACTACAGATGATAATTTCGATCCAAAATTCAATACATCGAGACAATACATAGAAACATCGTTAATGTGACACAAAATTGCAAAGTAAGCCTTTAAGGGTTTTTGAATTATAGTAAGTTTAGAAATTTAAAACTTAAAGGATAACATCAATATTTTGTAGTTATAACCGCTATTTTAAAGGTGTGTGCATCACCCAGAAGGAAAGAAAAATATTATCATTATAATTACCGCCAATGGGACTGAGAACCAAATAATAGTCAAATTTTTTTTAGTAGTCAAACAGAAAACTCCTGCGCCCATAATTAGAACAAAAGATCACAGGATGTGTGTAGGTTATCTGTGGAGTCATCTGTGGTGACCTGCGCTACTATCTTACCAAATTTGACCTCCTTAGATCCATAAAAAGACTGAATGTCTACTCTACTTGGGGGCAAATGAGTTCTCTAGACATATTCCTTATGGTTGTAGAGCTGGTTGTAACTCCTATCCCCATCCGATATTAATAAATCAATAAAAGACGACATATTGACCCTTACACGGATGGCAGAATGTTCTTAATCCGGGTTACCATCTTAATAAAGTATATTTCCTTGAAAAGAGCACTACTTAACACTACTTAAGGCAAGTGAAATATCTGGTCATAGACTTTATGACTGCACGTAGAGCAGGAGTGAAATTTTATTCCGATAACTCCTAATCTCATCTGATATTAATAAATTACTAAAGAAAGATATTTTGACTTTTTTGGATAACAAAACATCTTCTGTATCATTAGGATCTTTTGCGGTAGCAGCTGATTGTCGCTTTTGTCATAATACTCCACTCTGTTAGAAACCGAGACTCTCGATAATTTATATTGTGTTTTAATCTAATAGAAAATATCTTCTGTTCGGTTAGGTTCGATTGATAATACAGAAGATCCGCTATGTTCAGAGCCCCTATTTGAGTTATTTTATATTCCATTCCATTTGAATGCATATTAAATATTAAACTTTGATTTCATAATAATTTTAGACACATACGTAAATTGACTTAGTAAAAAATGTTGATACATAGACGTACTATATTTCCTACCAATACTTAAATTCATAAAATTTAAATATGCACGTAGTTAAGCCCTCCAAAAATTTGTTATACTCGTTCTTATAATCGTACACGTAAATTGTGCCTACCACCGGCACTTATAGTATAATTTAAATAAAATCCAACTGCTCCATTTTGGGGTAAACGCTTTTAAGTAAAATTAACTTAAAACGCAGAAATTTTCCACAAAATTACTTTTGTATAAAATCAAAATTATACGAAGAAGCGCTTAAGCATACATAAAAGGGGAAAAACTGCAATATTGCAAGCGGGCACAGGTAAAAGGCAACTACAGCATAACACCAAAATGTTATGAAAGCTGAAATATATAAGAGCGCACACAGATACTTTACATTGGCATATGTATTGGAAGACACCCGCTTAAATTGCATAAAAGCAAAACGCTTAGATGAGAGTGCGGAGATACCAGAACAGTAGCACTTACAACAAAGTGTTAAAAGTGTTTAAGAGTGTGTGTAATTGAAGGAAAACTGCTTTTTGGTTAAAATTACAAGGAGAAACGTTTTCAGCCCAGTCATTGCCGAGTTCTGTTAGAAAATTGGGCACATAAGTTGCAGTTTAGTAGCGCGTACAGCTGTGATGCACAAAATTTTTCAAATGTTAGATTGCATTTTGAATTGTGGCAAAGCACCAGGCAGTGCAGTAAGGGGGCAGAAGTGTTTGCAACAGCAATGGCAGTTGCAGCAAAAACAGCAATTGCTATTAGGTTTTTAACATATTACGTACGTAGCGTTTCGGGAGCAGACGTAAAGAGCTACGGAACGAAATAGGCAAATGGGCCTTTGCGGTTTACAAACTGTTTACTGCCTTTCTGAAGATGCACTTTCCATAAACCAGACATTGTGGGCTGCTACAGAATGGTGGAGTACAGCACAGCTTGGTTTATAATGCTAAGTAATAAAATTAAGGCGTATGGTTATAAAATATAAAGAAAGAACATCGATGATAGATGGTAATGATTATGAGACCTTCAAGATTTTATAATTAAAAAAATACTAAAGGATATATAAATTATCACAAAACTCAAATTTGCCTTAAACTTATAATAAAATTTAAAAATAATTTACTTTTGTTATAGTACATAATTTTTAAGTATTTGTCTTATATGGTATCATAACTTATAAGTATATTTCAATATATTGCAGCTTATTCCACAATAAAAAAGTCCTATTTCTAGAACGCCGGTATATATTACCTCAATATATTGCAGCTTATTCCATAATAAAGCGGACCTATTTATACAACTGCGGTGTAATACTTTATGAAGCCACATGTCTAAACTAATAAATGGTAGCCAACCATTTTCAATATTTTTGAGTCCATCAACTCTAGAATTCAGAACTCTGCAATATTTAAGCGGCAAGTTATTGCCTAATGAAAAACATGTTAGCTGACAGTCACGGTTCTTAAAAATGGAGAACTAGGTATACGAAAGAACAATACATTTTCATTAATAATTGGTATTTTAAAAATATAAATGTTTGCGAATATAGTTGTAACAGATCCGTTTTTAATAATGAAGCTAATTTTTATTTAAGGATATCATCATTAAAATTGTCTCCTATGGAGATCCATATGACGTCCATATATTCACGATAAACAAAGGCTCCTAAAAGTTGCTGATCAAACAGAAGTATCAAGATCGCGGTATCAAAATGCAAGTTTTTGTTTTTATATATGTAGGTATATGTATAATGAAAGTTTACAATTTGTATGTCCTTTTATCATTTAAATAAATGGTTGATGGATTTAAGAGTGTATAAACATTGCTCTATGCAAATGCAAAGACTATGTACAAAATTAGAAATACAAATTTGCAACAACAATGAGTTTTTTATGTTTACAAAATTGATTAAAGTGAATAAGTGCAATATAGTAAATCATCTGTTTGAATTAAATTATTGAAATTATTTTGTTAGCTAATTATTAATTTAGAAGATAACTATTTGTGTGAAAGTTAATCATTCAGATAATCTATTTAATAATGTTGGTTTTTCTTTCACTTTTTATATGATAGTGTTCTAATTAAAATCATTTTCTATAAAGAAAGTTGGCGATACTTGTCATATATTACTTTCCTACAATAAAACTCTGAACTGCAATATATTGCTCTGCTCTTCTCAATCTAAGTATTACTAGATTGAAAAGTTTTAAGACTTCTATAACAGTTACTTCAAAAAAAAAATTTTTTTTAATACATAAATAAATATAAAATAAAACAAATGAATAAATATATAATAAAAATTTAATATTTAATAAGTTTATAAATTTTATTACTCTTCTGATTTAAGAGCTTAAATTATACAAATTAAGTGAATGTCATAAGAAAAAAAATTTAATAAATCCATAAAATGAGTAGGATGGATAATTTCTTATCAAAGTTGATAAAAAATTTATTAGAAATAAGGGTGCAGCAGAATATACCATACAAAGCAGAAAATTGATCCCTTCATATGCAAAGTAGATATACATAATGTTACTTTAATATTTATGTGTGTTCATAGATGCAATATATTAAAACTAATAAATGAGTTTGCTACATAAAATAAAAGTAAATTATGCATTATTAATGCCGACCGACAGTGGCGAAAGATGCGTATTTCAGCACATTTGCGTTGAAGTCTCTGGAGCTTTAATCTTAATTAAAAGGCAAAGATATCGAAGTAACAACAACAAAGCAGCAACATTAATATGGATTGCCACTGCTTTTTAAATTGCTTCATATCGGTTCTCATATATCACGTTAATTAACATGATATCTTTTACATATGTACATAGATACATTCATGCTCATATGTATGTATGGATTGCAATCATAAGTTTATACTTATAAACTCCAATGAGAAAAAAATATACTTGTGATTATATTGCTTTGTTAATATAATTTTATTTATTTAAAATTAATTAATTAAAATATTTATGCTTTTAATTTCCATAGAATTTCAATTAATACTTTTATTTTATTTTATATAGGGTAACCTTTGTGTACTCAAATATAATATTTCTAACGTTTACTGTCAACTTCAATTCCATAAACCTTATTTATAAATACTTTAATTAAAACTTATCTTTTGTGTCTGGTAGTCGTCTACCGTAAAGCCTTTGAAACGATGTTAAGGGCTTCATAAGAACTCACCCCAATAAAAATCTGTAAGCTTATATTGCAGCACATAAATTATAACTCAAAAAAATAAATGTAATTGGAATTTGTAATTTTGAAATCTATAGCGTTTCGTAACGAGAAATGAAAAAAAAATATTATTTTTATTATATAAACGACCTTCTTCTAAATTGGCATTTCCACATGCCGACATATACACAATCGATATTAAATAAAATTTATGACCACCCCTTCAACTACAACAATTTGTATTTAAAAGTCATAAAAAAATCGGTATATTTTGTATTTTAATATTAAAGGAACGTCTATGTGTAAAAATAAATAACTAATTTATTTTATTATACATTCCATAAATAATAATAAAATTTTATACAAATATATATATTATTCAGTACCTACTTATCGTTTAATATAAGCAAATATATATTTTAATCTTTAAATACGTTTGATAAGATTATGAACGCCATTAACAATAATAACAGCAAATACGTGTATAACAAGAAAATTAATAATATTAACTAATAAATGCAATTTCAGCTTCAGCCCTACAGGAAAAAGCGCTACAAGGTGTAATAAAATATTTAATAATTTTTAATAGATTAAATTAAACTGTGTTTATCTTGAAAACTAGTCAATAAACAGTGCCGGCTGAGGTAAAAGTGCCGGCCTCTCTAACAATGAAAGTGTTTATACAGTATTATTTCTCATCATTTTTTAAACATAATGAGAATTTTATTTATCAATAAAAAATGGAATTATATAATAGATTATAATATATATAATAGATTCTAATATATACAATAGTTTATAACAAATAATCTATTAGTCTATTACACTTTTTTGGTACTATTATTTAACACTAACTTTGTTTTTAACTATTTAGTGATATGTATGTTTGAGCTTTCTTGTGCATAGACTGCGTACATGAGTGAAGTGAACGTGTTTACTTTGTTATTTTATTCATGTGAGTTCAATTTAATAGGGTAATTTATAGGCATGTATACAGAGTATTACTTCATTACTTTGCTAAAAAAAATGCTGAGAATTTATTAATACAATGCAGGTCAAATCTACAAATTTATGAAATTGCGTAAGCTATTGCAGCTAACTATCTTAACTTATTCATTGGTGTTAAGATTTCTGGAGTTTAAACAACGTAAGATATCGCTGCTCACTTAATTACAACATCAATGAGTGGTATTAAGGTTTCGGGGGTTTACAAGATGAAAGTCCATCGCAGCTCATTTTACTATAATTTTAATTAGTAGTGTTAACGATCCGGTGGTTAATGCACTTGGTACCGGTCTAGGTATGTATCTTATTTGTTTTCAATTTCTACAGACTTAGTTCTTTCATACATCTTTGATATCTTACTATTTTAATATATTCGTTTAACTTCCTCATGTATATCATTTAAACATACCTTTTCTAACTTTTTCTATATTTTATATACTCTTAATATTTTACTATATTTTTAACGTTTTGTTTTTTCGATTTCTCCCTCTTCAACTACATCATTTATGTGAATTTTCCTAACCTGTAACAGAGTTTGTATACTTATTTTTTGATTTTATATGTATTTTATTTTTGATTTCTATTTCGTTTCCTACCTTTCTGAATTACTTGAAACAAACTATAAGACTATATTTATTATATTATATTTATGTAATTAAAATACTGTATAGTAAAATTAGCTATAACGCTTATATTCATCATCCTTGGTGTGACAGTCCGTGTAGGACTTAGGCCTGTCTTACAACAACCTACTTTGTTTCTAACACTTATACGTAATTAATATTCGTTAAAAATTGAAATTGTTATATTAAAATTTTGTACCGTCCAAAAGTCCAAAAATTATACTATGTATGATACCTAAGTTACCTCACGAATTAATTCCGCTCCTGTTGAACTGCTATTACAGCACTTTTTTTCTTTGAGTACAACTTACGATATCATACCGCCGTCAAATTTTATGAATTTATTAAAAACAATAAATATTTTTAAATAATATATATCACTCTTCAACCATATTTTGTACATTATCTCAAAACGCGCAGCTGCACACAACTATATATAGTCAATGTACAAAGTAAGTATGGCATTTCCTGAGAGACAAACAAACATACGGATACCTAAAGACATTAAGATACATTTGCGAGTATGCATAGATACAATTGTATTGTACGCATATAACTTGTTACCAAAAGGAAATACAATAAAATAAAAGAAAAACAAAATATTTAATTATGTTACCAATTGTTATTTCCATAATTGTAAAAATAATAACAATAATAATATAGGAGCACCAGTTTGACTCTGTTCACAAGCGCAACTTACAAAGACAAAGTGGCAGTCACTGCCGGAGCAAAGATAAAAATTAAAGAATATATAAATATATATATATATATATGTATATACAGAAATATATCTGAGAGTATACAATTTATATAAATACAAATATAAATAAATAAATATAAAGCAAGAAAAGAAAAGGAAAAAAATGTGCTACATTAATTTTGTTACTTTTAATTGCGCACCATTGCGCTCAATTTCTTTGCAAGTCACTTTGCCACAATGTAACGCAGCACATAGTGTACTCAGCTCAGCACAGCACAGCACAGCACAACACAGCACTACCGCACAGCACACAAGATACCAAGATACAAGATATCAGATACAAAGATATACACGTATCCAACAGATACATTCTACCAACAAATGTTGCTATTACTATTCCTCATATTATTATTATTGTTTGTTGTTGTTGTTATTGTTGTTGTTATTACTGTAGCTGATGCTCTTATTGTTGTTGCTGTTATTGTTGTTGTTGTTGTTGCT
>NC_051846.1:11270242-11278671 GCF_002237135.1 Teleopsis dalmanni
TTAATATTATTATTAATGTCTGATCGCTACAAAAAAGCAGTAGTGATCAACTAAAAGTGCAGTCTCTCTGAAGATCTTAATAGTAGCTATGTTAAAATATTGTTTTAAAAAACACATTCTGGCTTCTAGCAAATGACGAGACGATTTATTAAGAGTCATTTAGACGCATTTTTGATTACTTGTGTCTTCTAATCTAGTGATTTAGACTGTACATTAAATATTGGCAAGTTCTACATTTACTTGCTTCTAGTGACAACTAACATAATAGGTTTTAATAGAAAGCACAACTCAATTTTAATAAAATCAGCTACTATCGATCAAATTATTTATGGAAATGAAAACGAGATTAGTCCACAACATAACTCTCTAAAAATACTTTAAGCTACTGCTGTTGCTGTTGCTTTAACATGCTACAAAACGCCCATAATTTAATTAGATACACGATCTGGAAATCTCTTAATTACACAGCTTATACCACTTCCTTTATGTCAAGAGCTTAGCACTTTTGTTCGAAGACTCAAACCTTAACTGGGAATTATGCCGATTCGCATTTACTGAAATGAGTGCAATTTAAATAAAATATTTGCAGAGCCACGCCCAGTGCATGTGTCACATCTTCGCACTGCTTCAAGCAAGTTGATTACTATAATTTGTCATACTTATCGCTGTCATCTGCTACCCTTTACGATTTCCCTAGGTGTCGCAACAAGACCCAATACAAATAGGTTAAGCATGCAAATTGCAGATAGGCACTGCAGTACTAAGACTAAGGCAGCAATTTGGCAACTCTCTTGCATGCAACATAGCACACCATATATGCTTTGTAAAATAGTTAAACCAATTGCAACAGCAACGTCAACAACAATGGAAGAGGTAGCGCTGGAGGTAGAGGTAGAGACGAAGAGGCACAATTACTATTTATAATATTTCATTTAAAATTTACATAAATTGATAACAATCTGCTGTAATAAATACCTTAAGTAGCTGCATTTATCAGTGACTCAAGGACGTGTGACTTTGTTTTTGTATTGCAGTTGCTGTTGCAGTTGCAGTTGCACTTTGTAGTTCCATTTGTTACTGCACTTGCCAATACCTATAGCAGCACACATGCAATACCAACATTGTCATTAAAATGTTACGCCAACAATGTACACACAATGTATGTGCATGAAAAATACTGCCCAATAATGTGACTGACTTCGGGGCAGCAACGATAATGTCCCATATGTGCGCCCATGGAACGAGAGCAGCCATTTAACAACTTAATTATGGCTAAACTATAACAACAACAGCAACAACAGCAACAACACTAACAGCAATAGCAGATGCAATGGGCTACAGCCATACTAACAGAGCGGAAACTGTGACCAAAGAACCAACAAGCAACATGGCAACCCATAAACCAATAAATTGTTGGCAAGTGCAACTGAGGCTCAAGTCAATTAAAACCAAAAAACAAAAAAAAAACAGAAATATTGGAAAATAAACTGAAATTATTTAAAAGCAAACGTTAAGGAGATTCCAATTCACGATAAGGGATCATCCGCAGTCAATGGATCGCAGTAGCCGCTGTCATTATTGACTTATTTGTCGACAAACGACGCTCTTCCGTATGCATGTGTCCATGTGTCAGAAAGTATCTGTGATTATGCACATGTGTTGGGGATTTGCATGTGTGGAAATTAGCATAAAAACGCAATTTCGGAATATTAAAGCAGATTTTCCAAGTGCAAAATCACAAATCCCAGTAACAACAGTACGCTAACAAGCCAACAACAACAACAACAACAACAACAACAACAACAACAACATCACCAACAACTACAACACTAGGTCTAGAACTACACTTAGTGACCGTAAGCAGTCTCAACTAAAGCGCAATGTCCTTCTACAACGACCAGCAACAATTGCTGATGACTATTAAAGCGAATTTTAATAAAATAGTGCGGCAAGTGGCACTTGTTGCAACAACAACAACAACAGCAAATAGCAAATAGCAACTATAACAACAATCAGCCGCAAACAAAGCTCATTCGTTCAGCGCCGCAATCAGATCCTTTCACAATGATAAAAACGCAAATATGCAGTGTTGCCAACATCTGCTTAGGCAGCTCCTGCTTAACAATCTTTTTTTTTGTTTTTTTTTCTTACTGTTGACACGCATAGGCAACACTGCTTGGACAATTTGCTTGCCCATTTCGTTATTGTGGGCCTTCTCTTCTTCCTCCTCTTCTACTTGTTGTTGTTGCTGTTGTTGTTGTTGGTTTGAAAAAAATCGTTTCTTAAATGTTGGCATTTCGATATCGCCTTTGATCGTCGTGCGTGATTTAAGTAATTTTATCGATTTTTTTTAATGATTTTAGTTACGCAACTTTATTAGTGCTTACCCCCCTCTCCTCTTGGCATTCTTTGTTGGTGCTTTGTACAAATATGGCAGCAGTTGTGATCTCATAATTTATTGTTGATTATAAACGTTTATACTGCATGTTGTCTATGTTGCATGCAACAATTGTTGAGATCTCAATTAAGTGTTGACGTTTCTAAAGAAGATTAAATGCCTGATAAGACCCGGCTGAGAAAATACAAAACGAAGAAATGTAAATTAAAAATTAATTATTGAAAGAAGCTTTTGAAGACATCGTTGACGTTGAAGAGTCTCACAAGAAACAAAGAGTCTTGAGAGAATAGACATAATTTCCAATTTTATCTCTACTCAATTAAGGACGTTGAAGAGTGTCACAAGAATCAAAAAGTCTTGAGAGAATAGACACAATTTTCACTTTTATCTGTACTCAATTAAGAACGTTAAAGAGTGTCACAAGAATCATGGAGTCTGGAGAGAAAAGTCAGAGTTTCCAATTTTATCTCTACTCAATTATGAGAGAGCTGTATGTCAAAATTCATCACACATAACACTGAAGTTGTCTAAGTGAATATCTCAAAAACGAAGAGTGGTAACGGCAGACTCGGGAGCCTTCTCGAAGTAAGGATTGTCAATGAAAGGCCTTAGGATAATAACCGGATAAAAAAAATTTGTCTCACTAAAACTGCGTTGTGCATTGATGATCTATTCAATTCGGTGTGAATAAGCTTCAGTCCTTTAAACTCCTCCTCCCATCCTCCACCGATAAGAAAAAGTAGGATGAGAGGATGAGGACACTGATCAGTAGTAAGATAGGAGGAAGTGCGGAGGGGGCTACGTACTTGAGTTCGGTAGCCGGTATCCAACAGGTAAGGCAGGAAATGGAGGTTACTCAGCCGTGCAAACTCTCTGATATTGTACAAATGTAGTCGTTCTCTTCATTTTGGTGGAAAGAAGCTTCAGTCTTTTAAATCTACCGCCTGTATATGTAGGATTAGAGTAGAAGAGTATGGATACGGATGCGGAGAAGAATAAAAGGTAGACGAGCGTATGCTAAGGAGAATACATATTTCGGTACGAAGGCGGGTATCCACTTGAATGACATGCAGGTAAAGCAGCCGTTCAATCTCTCTGACACTTGTACAAATGTAGTCCTTCGATTTATTTTGGTGGGAAGAAGCTTCAGTATTTTAAACTTCTCTACCAACCACACAAACGACCTGAGACTTGTAATATTTTTCATGTTAGTATAATTTGAACTTCGATTATCACGATCTTTGCAGCAATAATAATTTAAAGTGACTGGATTAAACTGATAAACCTGAGTAAATGTACTGCAAGACTTATTAAAATTGGCCAAAGAGGACAAAAACTGGTGGTTACAAATATCGAAACCGATGTAAATAAGCAAAAATGTTTGTTAACAGATCCAAAACGTATAAGATAAATGTGTGTTATGCTTTAATAGTTCTGAAGAAAATTTGATAAATAAAATAATTTATTAAAATATTTTAGTACATTTTCATAAATGTAATTTGGCAATACTCAAAACTGTAGGGTCAACCAAAAATTTGATTAATTAAAATTAATAAAAAAAATTACTGTTGTTGCAATTTAACTACTGTTCGATTAAAGCCTCTATATTAAAAACAACTAGTTTATATTAAGAATTTAGTTTCATACGTCAAAAATACGTTAAAATTTAACGCAAAAGCAATTTATATATCAATATCAGATAATATCAGAAAAAATCCAAAAACGTTTCATTAATAATAGTTAATTTCTCTGAACTATATAACTATATAAACTATAGTTGCTACGTCTCTATCCTACATTTGAGATTTAAAAATATTTGGGATGAACCCTAGCGGCGAGTCAACGTGAGCAGATCTATAAAAGACACAAATTCTTAAAACAATTATTAAAATCGAAATCAATAATTGAAATCAAATGTTGAGACTTATATAGTTTAACCACATAAATAATTAAAATTAGTGCTATAAAAGTGCAATTTCATGCTATTTTATGTCTCATTTTTTCTTACTTATACTAAAAAATACAAATTTGCTTTAATTAATTCTTTATGGCCTTATACCATAAGTTTATTAAACAAATAAAAAACACGTTTAGATTGTTCATTCACTATTTTATTTCTCTCTAGCGTCAACTTGAAGTTGGCTGCTTAACCTAAACCCAAAAATGTCATTTTTGGTTTCCCTTTGCCGGTAGATGGCAAAGTGAACGCCACAGCTACTCCCTCCTCAGTGCACTAGTCACGGTGGAAATGTTGATGCTGTATCTGCAAACGTCACTTGCTTTTTGATGCCTAGCCTTTTAACTGGATTGCTATATGTTTTCAGTGGAGGCTTCGTTTGCTGTGGATCTTCAACCGTGAATGCAGGTTTTAATCGCTCTGCCGCGACATTACTGTTTGTTCCATTTATTTCGATTGTAAAAAGACGGTCGTTAATGCGTTTGATGACTTTGAAGGGACCTGAGTATGGAGGTTCGAGTGGTTTTTTGTTGTGGTCAATGCGTAAAAATACATGCGTGCATGTGTAAAGATCCTTGTGAACAAATATGTTTCTCTTGATGTGATGCGCTGCTGGAGTTGATTTAACGTTTTGAATAAACTCTTTAAACTTGCATAAAAATGACTGATGATCATCTGTGTCAGATTCATCTTTGAAAAATTCACCCGGCAATCTCAATGTCGTTCCATACAACATTTCAGCTGCAGAGGCATTTATGTCTTCTTTCCAGGCTGTTCTTAAGCCCAGGAGAACCGTAGGTAAAATATCAAACCAGTTGAACTTGTTGTTGCACATTAACGCGGCTTTTAATGATCTGTGCCATCTCTCTATCATCCCGTTTGATGCTGGGTGATACGGTGTCGTTCGGATGCGTTTTGCACCTATCAGTTTGCCAAGGGACTCAAAAAGTGCTGATTCAAATTGCGTGCCTTGGTCGGTCGTTATAGTTTTAGGAGAACCAAATCTCGTAATCCATGTTGAATAAAATTGCGTTGCTACAGTTTCTGCAGACATGTCCTTTAAGGGCACGATTTCTGGCCACCGAGTGAACCTGTCGATCATCGTGAGGCAATACCTATACCCTTTATGTTCAGGCACTATGATAATGTCTATATGTACGTGGTCAAATCGTTGACTTGTGTGTTGAAATTCTTTCGGAGGAAATTGATTATGCCGACTAATTTTTGATTTTTGACATGCAATGCAGGTTCGAGTCCACTGCGTGATGTCTTTTCTTAACGACGGCCAAACATATTTCTGACTTATTTGTTTTTTTGTTGCTCTGTTTCCGGAATGGGATAAGTTGTGAACTGTGTCGAATATTCTTCGTCTTAAGGTTTGAGGAATGAAAGGACGAACTGTAAAAGTAGAAGTGTCGCAAAAAATTTTAACGCCATTCGGATACACTAGCTCTTGCAATTTTAGTGACGACAGGCCGTTTAGAATTTGCTTTAGTTCTGTGTCAGTGCTCTGTTCTTCTGCTATCTCTTCCGTGGTAATTGTTAGCGGCATGTTTATCTGGCTTATTCTGGACAATGTATCTGCTATTATATTGTCGCTTCCGGCTACAAAAATAATGTCCGTCGTAAATTCCGCGATGTAAT
The DNA here is from genome assembly GCF_002237135.1 of Teleopsis dalmanni. Lineage (NCBI taxonomy): Eukaryota > Metazoa > Arthropoda > Insecta > Diptera > Diopsidae > Teleopsis > Teleopsis dalmanni. The sequence goes on from NC_051846.1 coordinate 11,276,242, forward strand.
TTAGATGACGCAGTTGCCGAGGGGATGCCTTCTCCATTTTTTGTTGAAAAGCATAAATTAGTGGTTTATGATCCGTTTTTACTATGGTGGTTCGACCTTCCAGTAAATGCCTGAAGTGTTTTATTGCTAGATATACAGCTAGTAGCTCTCTATCATACGTGCTATATTTGACTTGTGATGGTTTCAGTTTGCATGAGAAGTATGCTATCGGGAGCCATGTCTCGCCGTTCAGCTGTTGTAGGTGAGCGCCCACTGCTACGTCTGATGCATCTGTGGTTACACACATGGGTGCGTCAGGTGCTAAAAATGTGAGCTTAGTCGCGTTGATTATACCATCTTTGCATTGTTGGAAAGCTTGTTTAAGTTGATCGGTCCACACAATTTTTCGTTTATCATTCTTTATTGAATTTTTGAAGAGACTATTTAGTGGCGCTTGCATTTGTGCTGCCTTAGGAATACACTTTCTGTAGAAATTGATAATGCCCAGGAAACGTCGAAGTTCCATTATGTTACTTGGCATTGTAAAATTTTTAATCACTTCAACTCGTTCTTGTGGGGGATTTAATCCTGTAGCTGATATTTCGTATCCAAGAAATGTGAGTTTTTCTACGCCAAATTCGCATTTCGAACTGTTGATTACCAATCGAGCAGCTTTTAGTTTTTGTAGGACACATTCAATATGTTCTCTATGTTTAGTGTCATTTTCCGAAAATATTAGAATGCCATCTAAGTAACAGAACACGAAATCTAATTCACGAAATATTGAATCCATGTATCGCTGAAAAGTCTGTGTGGCATTTTTTAGACCAAATGGCATCACGACAAATTCAAACAGACCTATTGGTGTGCTTACCGCTGTTTTAACAATATCATCTGGATTCATTGGTATGTTATAATATGCTTTCGTGATATCGATCTTAGAGAAAATATTACTGCCGTGTAGTCTTTCGGCTATGTCATCAATGTGCGCAATTGGGTAGCTATCAGGTTGGGTGTGGGCGTTTAATTTTCGGTAGTCACCGCAAGCTCTCCATCCACCCGTTTTTTTCTTTACTAAATGTATAGGACTTGCCCAGGGGCTGCTGGATGGCCTCACTATACCTTGATGTAGTAATACACGGAACTCATCTTTGATTGCTCTTAATTTTTCACCTGAAAAACGCCGTGGGCGTTCTGATATTGGCTGGCAATTTGTTATTATTCTGTGTTGAACGGTGTTTGTTGTTGGTAGTTGGTACCTGTTCAAATTTGTCACGTCAACATATTTTGCGATGACGTCATGGAATTTGATGGATGAATTTATTGTCGAAACATTTTCGTGGGCTACTTCTTTCAGTAGACCCTTTGACTGTAACGTGGTTTGCGTATCAATGAGCGATTTTGCCCTCAAATCGATTTGTAAGCCGTAGTGCGTGAGAAAGTCTGCCCCAATTATGGCTGTTTTAACATCAGCGATGATGAAATACCAGTTGAAATCTTTTCTAAGGTTTAAATCTATTGCTAGTTGCTTGTTGCCAAAAGTTTTGATTGCAGTGTTGTTCGCTGCATAAAGAACTAAATCGTCTGGTTGCATTTTACTTTTTGGATTGATGCCTGGTAGTGGAAGTAGTGATATAGCTGACCCAGAATCAATTAGAAAATTAATGTTGTTTTTTCTGTCATACACATGTAAACGTAGCTCTTGGTTTTTTATGCTGTCGCCAACCGTGTTTGATGACGACAGCCTCGCTAGTTTCCCTGTCGATTATCGCTTTTACGTTTGCCAAACTCGCACGGTTGGCTACATTTAGTCGCTGCTGCCCCAAATTTTATGTGGTAGTAACAGACTTTCTCACGTCTGCAAGGACTGCTGCGGCTGCGGCTGTTGTCTCTACCACGATTGTCTCGTTTCTCCAATCTGTCTAAAGTTGCTGCTATGTTGATAAGCTGCTGATTTATTTGTTGGACCGAACTTTCTAATGTTGTTACGCGGGCTTCCAACTTGTCATTTGATTTGTTGGCGTTTGTGGTCATTACGTAAGATGGTACTGGACTGTTGTCTAATATTCTATCAGCAATTTCTGCTAGCTCATCAATACTTGTGGTTTTGCATGCTGATAGAATGCATCTTACACTGTTTGGCATACGTTGCAGCCACAGTGTTGTTAATGCCTCCTCTGAGACATTTGCGCCTGCTAATGTGCGCATTTCACGTACCAGTTGGCTTGGTTTTTTGTTCGAAAGTTCCAGACCGGTGAGTAGCTTTATGAGCTGCTTTTCTGACGATTCTGAAAAACGAGAAATTAGTTCTTTCTTTAATTTGTCGTATTTGCCTGTTTCAGGAGGATTTTTTGCAATATCCGCAACTTGTTGCAGCGTTTCTGCATCCAGCGCAGTAATTACTGTATAGAACTTCGATAAATCTGCTGTGACTCGGCTCATATGTAGTAG
>NC_051846.1:11278771-11286772 GCF_002237135.1 Teleopsis dalmanni
AAACCTCGTGTGTATTTTTTAGATTATTTAAAAAATTTAAGTTACAAAAATTTTTTATTTAATTATTTGATGAAAGTCCTGATAATATTTAAATTGAAGTAACTTTAATTTAAATTCCCTTTTCCCTTCTGTGAAAGCATTTATTAAGTGCTTTATGTTATCCCCCCTCTCGTAGCATACGAAGTGATTCCCTATGCCTGCCACACAGGACTTTTTATATTTTGTTAGAGATAACAATGTGCTATTCTCGTTTCTAACGAGCTTAAGTAATTTATTATTCTGCGCACAGTCCGGCCTTATCCCAGCTGCACACATTACAAGTGGCCAACTCTTGTAAAGATAAAATCCTAACGAAGGCATTAAAAATTTTCCACTTGCACTATGTTTCAATTATACGAAATTTTAGAGCACGAATGTCTCCGCAATACCGTAACTGCCTTAAATTGGGAACTTATGAAAATTTAATACTAAACAGTTTACGCCAAGGTTTATGATAGAAATATTTCATTGTTTAGTTGCCGGAGTCGCTGAGCTTTAATTGTGACTTATTTGCACTGCGAACACAGATAGTTCTGTCTGAAATAAAATTAATATATTGGAACTTGAAGAAGAAAGTTATGAAAATGTTGGAAAATATTTATTATTCTTAACACTTTAAGAATTTTATATGATTAAACTGTAAAACTTGTCAAATAGACTAATAGATCAGTTATAGTCAGTAACAATAATAGATAGTACTAGGCATCTATTTAAAATAGTATTCCCGTACGTAGACAGCATTTTTACTCTACATATTCTGTGGAAATTAGCAAATAAATTTTATAAACTTTCGTTTAAATTAGCAATGAACTGAATTGTATTATGGACAAGTAAACCCCGTAGTATCTGAAACAACAGCAAACAACTATCCATGCAAAGGTTTTTAATGCCTCCCATAAAAGCAATACAGTGGAAGTGTTAAATTCTTTTACATACAGGATTAAAATTTTAATTAATTTTGCTTTAAGTATGTACATAAATTATGCGAATTCCTTTAAAGCTCTTAATCCTTGAACATGCAGAAACCGCAAATATTGTCGTTAATTCAAATTGACTGTCAGTAACAATGCCCGGGGAAGTGCACTGCAACGCAAATATGGAATTCGTAATAAAGATTTTCCATTAATCGAGGCCAGCAGTGTCAACATAAAAAATGTATTTTAAAATATGCTTTTATAAATATAAATATATGTATAAGAATATGTCGCCTGGTATTAATGACCAATGGAATAACAAAAGCTACTTAATTAATAACAATAAGACAAACGCAACAGAACAGTTTCAATATTAAAATATGAGAAGGAAATTGCAGGATATGGAAAAAGATGGTATAGTCAAAAATACGAGGAAGCCATGTAAAAACGCTTTTGTTTAAATTATGTCCATTATATTTCACATTATATTCGAGATTAATATTTAATAAACTTTATATTTACAATAACCTTATTAAAATTATGCTGAGTTTTAAATACTTACTGTGTAAACCCCCCGAATGCAGAAAAGGAATTATGTTGTTTTTAACTTTTATAAGGAATCTTTTGCCTCCGTTGTTAATTAATTTAATAGGTAGTTCGCAGTTTTCGGAAATCAAATGAATGATTCCAATTAATTAACCAGATAAAAGAATAGTGAAATAATAACAAATACAATATTTTAATTTATCAGCAAAATGCTATTGGAAAAAACACAACCTGCAAGACGTGGCTTCCGTTAGAGGCTTGAGAGGTTTTTTTGCTAGAAAGTGAGTTAAAAAGTCCGTCATGGAGCTATGGGTTAGGGAAGGAAGATAGATATAATTAACTTTATTGTTCAATTGTTACATTACATTGAGCTTTCTGAGTGACTTAAAAACTATCATTCCGTCAAGAATGCCAGCTAGAGTTGCATTTATCACTACAGTCATATATCATGGTAAGTGAAGGGACACAACAAAGGCCTGTGTAGCTTTCTCTTCTTGTGAAAGAATGTTTGTGCAGAAAATAATGCATTACACCTAATATACATACGTGTGTATATGACGCATATGAATATTGCGCATTCAATATTTAATTAAGCTATATTGTGTTGGTGTAATAGGACTTCTGATAAATCCACCATGAATGTCTAAATGAAACCCACCGACCATTAATTTTAAAATATCTAATTGAACAACGTTGTCAGGATGGGAGCAACAGTACTCTTAGGTTGAAAGCTAGTTGAGGCTAGTTGAGACAGTGCACTTGAGCATTTTTACTCTCTACTAACTACGAGATTTCTTCATAACACCTTCCACGCCTTGATTGGATTAATGTTTATCACTACACCAGACTAAGCAATAATTCACTTCAGATCTGCATACCTCCGCGAAGAGCCTGTTACCATTCTAAGATTTGATAACGTGGTGTTGGTAAGCCAATCCGTTTTCAATCCGTAATTAGCTCAAGAACTGCTTAAATACTGGAACAGAGTTGTCGGCTTTTTGATATTACTTGCAATAAATTGGAAACAAGTATATAATTTCATATAATGTAATGTTAAAATTAAATCGATTCCTTCAAAAAATACTTTTTTTTTAATTTCGCATTCATTTCCTTTAAAATCATAACTCAGTCAATAAAATAGCTGATTTAAATGATAAAAGTCGCTAATGCCATTCCTTGTCAAACTTTAAGTAAATGTGAGTGGCTTTAATTTAAGATAATAAATTGCTTAATATTTCTGTTTTATAAACGTTTTATAAACTAGCAACAGAAATCCGCTTATTTTATTTTATCATATTTTAGCAACCCTGTTTTTGAAATGTCTTTTATAATATCTAGTCATATATTTTCTGTCATTACCTTGTATTTAGTAAGTTATAGATAGAAATTTCTAAACACTAAATCTTACTTTTTACAACAATCTAGTAGTAATTTGACGGCATAATGGCAATTTGTAAATATTTTTTGCGTGGCCAGTGTTGGTATGGTTCTAGATGTTGTAATGAGCATATTGATATTGAACAAATCATAAAAACTGATATACAAGAGACAATTCATGGCAATCAGTGGCTATTGTCGTGCTATGGACCGTTTAGTGGTAAACCGTGTATACCAGATTTTGTTAAAGATCTATCGTTTGAAGAAATTCGTGCGGTGTATTACAAAGGTAATCAGATAAATGATTTTGCAAAGGTTCATCAAGCCGTCAACAAGCAATTTTTGGAAGCAATGCAGAAGTTGAAAGCGCTTTTGAAGTTTACTCCTGATATTGTAAAAATGGTAGTCAACATTTATGAATATAATGACAAGTCTGTTACGAGTGGCATTACTAAGACTAATCAAAATATTTTTGAAGCTAGTAATTTTAAAACTATGCAAAATATTGCGTCGGTTGGTGATTCGTCGTCTGTAGAACAGAGTTTTGGGTCCATTTTTAAAAAATCATACGTACTGAACTCAAATTCAATTTTTAGTGGTTCCCAAACTAATTCTTTGTTTTCACAACAAAATCATGGAATGCAAGCGCAGAGCAATAATTCAAATTATTTTGGACAAGCCTCAAGTGTTGAGCCACAAAAACAATTCTTCGGTGCATTTGGTCAGCAACAACAACTACAATACACAAAATCAATATTTGAAGAATCTCACGGTGCAAATAATATATTTAATTCAAATACTCCAAGCATCTTTTCTAATCAATTTATACAAAATTGTGAACAAAATCAGTCTACTAACACACTTTTTCAAAGTGAAATGCAGCAGATATTACCGCCATCTAGTGAACCAATGTTGGTGGTGGAACAACCTCAGGAGCAGTCGTTTCAGTATTTAACTGATGCAATAATCCCAGCAACTCAATTATATACACCATTACAATTGTTAACTAATGAAGAACTTGAGGCTTTCAAATCAGATACATTTACTCCAGGAAATGTGCCAACGAAACCACCACCAAAAGATTTATGTTAAGTAAAGTAAACGTCGACTAAAAATATCCATGAATGCTTGCATATTAATTAAGAATACACCATCAACCCAGTCATAAGACAGTAACTTTGAATGATTTGAAAAATCCAGCTGTATTTGTTTGCATAAAAATGAACATATTGCTTTAGGACGTGCCATATGTAACAATATCATGGCCTTCAAATATACCATATACTATGTCGAAATATGTATTTTCTGTTATGTGAAATATATCAAATTTATAAAAAATGCAATTAGAAATAAATTATAATTCATGTTTATTATTATTATGTTCAGGCTAGTTGGGTCAGTGCACTTGAGCACTTTTACTCTCTATTAACTGCGAGGTTTCTTCATAACATCTTTCTACGCCATGACTAGTTTATTGTTTATCATTTCAACATTTCTTCCCAGGGAGCCTGTAACCATTCTGAGATTCGATAACGCGGTGCTGGTAAGTCTGTCAGTTTTCGCAAATAATTTCAGGCCTCTATTCTTAAGGTATTTTTGATCGGATCAATGTTAGGTCCCTGAGAATGTCATTCGTCCTAACTTACCATTGTGGTACTATTGAGAAAGTCTCTTTTTAGAGCCTGGCCTCTAAGCACAAACGATTTTACGCTTGTCGAAAGATAGTTGTTTGAGACAACCGCTACACCATCTATATAGAGTGACGGAACGCGATCCAAGAATTACTTTTTGTATTAAGCAGTTTCCTTGTCATGGTTGTTTATGTGAATATTTAGTTCATACATTTTGCTCATACTCACATATAGCACCGCTTACATATATAAATTATTTATCTGATTTAAGAGATGGAAATGTAAAATTTCTTTTCTACAAGTTTCAAGATTATTGGAAGTTATTAAAGCTGCGATGAAATCTAATTTTGACAACAAATATTCTGTAAGACTGGGAAATGAGAAACATATAGTATACCGCAAGTTGACAGTGTAATGTCAGTATTGAAGTCACACATATGGATATTACAATTTCATTTTGAGGGAACCCATTCTTTTTTAATCTGAAAAGTTTTCTGGCACTTTTTTAGGATAAAATGCGACGGTTAAGAAGAGTTACCGTTAGTTATATTATTTGGTGGAGTTAAATTATACATAAGGAGAAGCGTCAAAAAGGGATTTCAGAGCTTGAAACTTCTGAGACAGTATGTATATATGCAGCTGTGCTGGTACAAAGAAAATATCACCATTCGATAATTTTGTTACAACAATATTTTAAATTTCTAATCTTGTGGATTCTGAAATATGTTTATATTTTGTAAAATATTAAGAAATCGGTGTCCTGATTTTATTTCTTAATTGGTCTGAAACAAATGCCTTTGGAATTGTGCAATTCCTTTTTGTTGTTTGAATTACCATCGGTAAAAAATAAATTAAAATTTTTTGAAATATCTGAAATCAAGTTGAATATCTTACTTTATATATTCATAATTTTTCTTGGTGCCATAAATGTTGGGGAGTATTTTTCTAGGCTTCATGACACAACTTTCTTTCCTTAGCTTCAAAATATCGTTTTCGTTGCTATTAAATTCAACATAAGAAGTTTTGGGATTTAAAATATTGCTAGCATTTGGTAATTTATTTGTATCATAAATGTTACTTCTTGAGTTTTGTGTTATATCATCGTGACACTAGCCATTATTTATAGTAGTTTCTATTGAATGAATAGCTCTAAAGTGCGATTTAAATAATGTATAGTTTGCAAAGTATTGATTGTATTTATTTTGTTCGCATTGAGTTTTCTCACCTCCATCTACGAAGTGGTAATATTTCAAATGACATGAGATTTTCTACATTTGTGAAGAACCTGATGCATTTAAAACCAGAAAATATTTTGTGTTGATACGTAAAGATACGTAAAGATGTGAAGCTTATTAGTTATGTGATATTGGGTGATTTAATATCGAAAGCAACTTTGATGTTATAAAAAAATGTTTCAATAATTACCTGAACCGGCTCCCAAACTATAGGATATTTTCAGGAAAAAACATTAAAAATTTTTAAACATGAATCGAGAGCAGCAATAAATGAAGTATATTTGTGTAGTGATTTATCAAAGTATATTTAGAAGCATTTTATGTCCTATTCTTAAGGTCCCTCTATAATAATAAATGGTAGAAATAATTAAATTAAATTAATTGGACTTATATATGGGTTCCTCTATTTTCCTCTCGTACTCGGTAATATTTTTCAAATATATTGTGAAAGTCAAATGGTGTCAGCCTGGAGATTCAAGGAAGAACTACTAGTGCCAACAGATGTTACTTCGCGCTAAGTAGGCAATTAAGAAATAAAGCCCTCCCTTGACAAACAAAAATCACGCTATTCAAATCTCTTATCATGCCTGTCCTGCTGTATGGTGCAGAAGCTTGGACAATTACGAACAGTGATGAGAAGGCATTAGGAGCATTCGAGAGAAAAATTCTTCGAAAGATCTATGGTCCCTTACGCGTTGGTGATGGATGTCAAATCAGATGGAATGATGAGCTGTATGAGCTATATCGCGACATTTACATAGTTAAGCGCCTTAAGCAACTTCACTGACTTGGTCATGTCGTGTGATTGGAAGAAAGCGCTCCGACTAGAAAGATGTTTGATTCGGTACCCGCAGGTGAAAAACGCGGTAGAGGACATCCGCATCTTCGGTGGAAGGACCAGGCGATCAACGATTTGGGAGCGATCGGTATTACTAACTAACGACAGCAAGCAACTAATCGGGTTGACTAGCGGAGGCTATTCGACGCGGCCAAGGACGATTCACGTTTGTAATAACCAACTAAGTAAGTAAGTATTGTAAAAGTTTCTTAGGCATCCAAAATTGTTGGACAGTTAAACGGCTGCGACACTGGCGGTTTAACTGACTGTTTGAATATTTCGCATACAACTATCCACTTGAAGGTTTTCTTCCTTGTCGTTTAATGAAATAATAATTCTATTTAGAATTAAATCGAAACATGACGTGTTACAGGGAACAAAGATTTACTAATATCGTCTCTGCGTTCTTATCCGTCGGAAAAATATTACTTATTTGTTGAACTAAGCTCGAAGAGTCTAATGTTTTAATTATATAGTTTTAGATAGGGTTATATCTATATATAATATATATTACAGATTATATATATAATATGTTACATTACATGTAATATATTAGGTTCTGTCATCCAACTTGCGCCATTTTTAGGAAAAGTGCTATATAAACTGCGAAAATAACTGATGTAGTCTGTAGTCAGTATAAGACTATGCTGGAGTCCAAATAATGGATGCGATTATATACTTTCTTTTAAATTATTCCTTTGACTTAGTTTCAATATTTAATTACTATTAAATATTAAGTTATCAATATTTGTTTGCGTAGACATAGTATAAGTTGCATCAAAATAATTAAACACGTCAACACTTGTTAATACGTTTAAGCAACACTGGTTTAATGCAAATGGCAGCTAACTTAAATTTTTGACGAATTTCATTCGGAAACTATCTTCCTCCGTAGATAACAGTGAAATATTGCAGTGTCTTGATTTTAATTAATTCAACTTGAAAATTTCAAAGAATTCATATTATATTGCTTTCATTGCTTCATTTTTCAATATATTTCAAATTTGAATTATAGAGAATTGAGAAATCTTTTTTATTTCACAAATCAGTGAAAATATTATTCATTTCCTAAATCTGTGAAAATTTGTTGTCTCAGGTGAGTAAAAACTAAATGTCTTATATACAAGAATTAAGAACCTTTAAGGCCTTCAAATTAAAAAAAAATATAGACGAGAATTACATGAATATTATAAAATTTAAAATTTCACTTTAGAAATTCAGGTACAGAAATTTATCCGAAAAAATTTTTTCTCTATATGGATGTGAAATTTTTTTAGGTTATGTATAGTAACTTCTAGAAAAGTCCAAAAAATCATGCTTCAATTAAAAATTTTTTATTTAGAATTTTTCTTTAAATTTGTCTGAAAAAACTTTTTTCAATATGGATGTGAAATTTTTTTTTAGGTTATGTATAGGTTATG
>NC_051846.1:11286872-11302379 GCF_002237135.1 Teleopsis dalmanni
AAGACAGTCCAAAAACTCATTTGAGTTCATTGCAAAAATGACAGGTTTCTAAGTCTACGCAGTACTGAATTGAGATTATTTATTAATTTTTGTACTGGATATGCTTCTGTTAACTATAACCTTTTAAAGATAGAACATAAAAACACTGACATCTGCAGATTCTGTAAAGTGAGGTGAGAAAGATCTGCTCGTCTAAACTGCTCGTGTCCTAAAGTTGCAAGAAAAAGAGTCTAATACGTTCATTCGATTTTCATTAAATCCGATATGGTCTGAGATCAAGAGCTGTAGATATGTCAATAGTCATAATTTGAGCTGATTAACTTAGGATACTCTTTCCAGGGGTAGCACAATAGATCTTTTAAGTTGCTGTATATCATTATCTGTCTATTAATAAAAAGAAATATGTGATATATTTATTGTTACTTATTTAATTGGTTCGTGTATTGAAAAATTATAAAAGAGATTCTGTTATTATTTTTAGCATAAAAAATTGCTTAAAAGAAAATATTTTACCTTTGTAAAATATCTTAAGCTTAATTTGAATATATGATTATCTTATCCATAATTTATTATATCAAGATAGCAAAGAGAGCTACTGATTAATATATCTCCAAAAAAAAAATTGTAAATGTAAATTTTATATGGAATATTGAAAGCTTTCTATAAGAGAAATTTCTTCTTTTTTTCTTATTATTTAGCTATGTGTATGTCTTCAAGTATGATGTACGGACTTGATATCACAATTGGCCCTTATTTGTGCTAAACCAAGCTTTGGCACAGACATCTCCCACTCTAAACCAATCTGACCTTAATATATAACATAGTATTCATAGTTCATCGTTTACTATTACTTCAAATTCCTAACATATTACAAACCTCGTGTGTATTTTTTAGATTATTTAAAAAATTTAAGTTACAAAAATTTTTTATTTAATTATTTGATGAAAGTCCTGATAATATTTAAATTGAAGTAACTTTAATTTAAATTCCCTTTTCCCTTCTGTGAAAGCATTTATTAAGTGCTTTATGTTATCCCCCCTCTCGTAGCATACGAAGTGATTCCCTATGCCTGCCACACAGGACTTTTTATATTTTGTTAGAGATAACAATGTGCTATTCTCGTTTCTAACGAGCTTAAGTAATTTATTATTCTGCGCACAGTCCGGCCTTATCCCAGCTGCACACATTACAAGTGGCCAACTCTTGTAAAGATAAAATCCTAACGAAGGCATTAAAAATTTTCCACTTGCACTATGTTTCAATTATACGAAATTTTAGAGCACGAATGTCTCCGCAATACCGTAACTGCCTTAAATTGGGAACTTATGAAAATTTAATACTAAACAGTTTACGCCAAGGTTTATGATAGAAATATTTCATTGTTTAGTTGCCGGAGTCGCTGAGCTTTAATTGTGACTTATTTGCACTGCGAACACAGATAGTTCTGTCTGAAATAAAATTAATATATTGGAACTTGAAGAAGAAAGTTATGAAAATGTTGGAAAATATTTATTATTCTTAACACTTTAAGAATTTTATATGATTAAACTGTAAAACTTGTCAAATAGACTAATAGATCAGTTATAGTCAGTAACAATAATAGATAGTACTAGGCATCTATTTAAAATAGTATTCCCGTACGTAGACAGCATTTTTACTCTACATATTCTGTGGAAATTAGCAAATAAATTTTATAAACTTTCGTTTAAATTAGCAATGAACTGAATTGTATTATGGACAAGTAAACCCCGTAGTATCTGAAACAACAGCAAACAACTATCCATGCAAAGGTTTTTAATGCCTCCCATAAAAGCAATACAGTGGAAGTGTTAAATTCTTTTACATACAGGATTAAAATTTTAATTAATTTTGCTTTAAGTATGTACATAAATTATGCGAATTCCTTTAAAGCTCTTAATCCTTGAACATGCAGAAACCGCAAATATTGTCGTTAATTCAAATTGACTGTCAGTAACAATGCCCGGGGAAGTGCACTGCAACGCAAATATGGAATTCGTAATAAAGATTTTCCATTAATCGAGGCCAGCAGTGTCAACATAAAAAATGTATTTTAAAATATGCTTTTATAAATATAAATATATGTATAAGAATATGTCGCCTGGTATTAATGACCAATGGAATAACAAAAGCTACTTAATTAATAACAATAAGACAAACGCAACAGAACAGTTTCAATATTAAAATATGAGAAGGAAATTGCAGGATATGGAGAAAGATGGTATAGTCAAAAATACGAGGAAGCCATGTAAAAACGCTTTTGTTTAAATTATGTCCATTATATTTCACATTATATTCGAGATTAATATTTAATAAACTTTATATTTACAATAACCTTATTAAAATTATGCTGAGTTTTAAATACTTACTGTGTAAACCCCCCGAATGCAGAAAAGGAATTATGTTGTTTTTAACTTTTATAAGGAATCTTTTGCCTCCGTTGTTAATTAATTTAATAGGTAGTTCGCTGTTTTCGGAAATCAAATGAATGATTCCAATTAATTAACCAGATAAAAGAATAGTGAAATAATAACAAATACAATATTTTAATTTATCAGCAAAATGCTATTGGAAAAAACACAACCTGCAAGACGTGGCTTCCGTTAGAGGCTTGAGAGGTTTTTTTGCTAGAAAGTGAGTTAAAAAGTCCGTCATGGAGCTATGGGTTAGGGAAGGAAGATAGATATAATTAACTTTATTGTTCAATTGTTACATTACATTGAGCTTTCTGAGTGACTTAAAAACTATCATTCCGTCAAGAATGCCAGCTAGAGTTGCATTTATCACTACAGTCATATATCATGGTAAGTGAAGGGACACAACAAAGGCCTGTGTAGCTTTCTCTTCTTGTGAAAGAATGTTTGTGCAGAAAATAATGCATTACACCTAATATACATACGTGTGTATATGACGCATATGAATATTGCGCATTCAATATTTAATTAAGCTATATTGTGTTGGTGTAATAGGACTTCTGATAAATCCACCATGAATGTCTAAATGAAACCCACCGACCATTAATTTTAAAATATCTAATTGAACAACGTTGTCAGGATGGGAGCAACAGTACTCTTAGGTTGAAAGCTAGTTGAGGCTAGTTGAGACAGTGCATTTGAGCATTTTTACTCTCTACTAACTACGAGGTTTCTTCATTACACCTCTCTACGCCTTGATTGGATTAATGTTTATCACTTCACCAGACTAAGCAATAATTCACTTCAGATCTGCATACCTCCGCGAAGAGCCTGTTACCATTCTTATATTTGATAACGTGGTGTTGGTAAGCCAATCCGTTTTCATTCGGTAATTAGCTCAAGAGCTGCTTAACCTACTGGAACAGAGTTGTCGGTTTTTTGATATTACTTGCAATAAATTGGAAACGTAAGTATATAATTTCATATAATGTAATGTTAAAATTAAATCGATTGCTTCAAAAAATACTTTTTTTTTTAATTTCCGCATTTATTTTCTTTAAAATCATAACTCAGTCAATAAAATAGCTGATTTAAATGATAAAAGTCGCTCATGCCATTCCTTGTCAAACTTTAAGTAAATGTGATTGTCTTTAATTTAAGATAATAAATTGCTTAATATTTCTGTTTTATAAACGTTTTATAAACTAGCAACAGAAATCCGCTTATTTTATTTTATCATATTTTAGCAACCCTGTTTTTGAAATGTCTTTTATAATATCTAGTCATATATTTTCTGTCATTACTTTGTATTTAGTAAGTTATTTTATTATAGATAGAAATTTCTAAATACTAAATCTTACTTTTTACAACAATCTAGTGGTAATTTGACGGCATAATGGTAATTTGTAAATATTTTTTGCGTGGCCAGTGTTGGTATGGTTCTAGATGTTGTAATGAGCATATTGATATTGAACAAATCATAAAAACTGATATACAAGAGGCAATTCATGGCAATCAGTGGCTATTGTCGTGCTATGGACCGTTTAGTGGTAAACCGTGTATACCAGATTTTGTTAAAGATCTATCGTTTGAAGAAATTCGTGCGGTGTATTACAAAGGTAATCAGATAAATGATTTTGCAAAGGTTCATCAAGCCGTCAACAAGCAATTTTTGGAAGCAATGCAGAAGTTGAAAGCGCTTTTGAAGTTTACTCCTGATATTGTAAAAATGGTAGTCAACATTTATGAATATAATGACAAGTCTGTTACGAGTGGCATTACTAAGACTAATCAAAATATTTTTGAAGCTAGTAATTTTAAAACTATGCAAAATATTGCGTCGGTTGGTGATTCGTCGTCTGTAGAACAGAGTTTTGGGTCCATTTTTAAAAAATCATACGTACTGAACTCAAATTCAATTTTTAGTGGTTCCCAAACTAATTCTTTGTTTTCACAACAAAATCATGGAATGCAAGCGCAGAGCAATAATTCAAATTATTTTGGACAAGCCTCAAGTGTTGAGCCACAAAAACAATTCTTCGGTGCATTTGGTCAGCAACAACAACTACAATACACAAAATCAATATTTGAAGAATCTCACGGTGCAAATAATATATTTAATTCAAATACTCCAAGCATCTTTTCTAATCAATTTATACAAAATTGTGAACAAAATCAGTCTACTAACACACTTTTTCAAAGTGAAATGCAGCAGATATTACCGCCATCTAGTGAACCAATGTTGGTGGTGGAACAACCTCAGGAGCAGTCGTTTCAGTATTTAACTGATGCAATAATCCCAGCAACTCAATTATATACACCATTACAATTGTTAACTAATGAAGAACTTGAGGCTTTCAAATCAGATACATTTACTCCAGGAAATGTGCCAACGAAACCACCACCAAAAGATTTATGTTAAGTAAAGTAAACGTCGACTAAAAATATCCATGAATGCTTGCATATTAATTAAGAATACACCACATCCCGAGTTTCATAGGACTTGAGTTAACTTATGTGATCAATTTGAAAAATCCAGTTGTAAGGACGTAATAAGAAAGGTTCATAAAAATTTGACTTTACTGATTTTTACTACTGATATTTATAACATCTTTGCAGATTTAGTATTCAACAAATACGAATATCTTTGACAAGTTAAACATAGTGGGATTACGACCACAATTACATGTTTCAAATAAATCACAAATCCTGTATCTTTATTTATAACAAAAAAATATAGAAAAAATGTTTGCTATAAAATCTTGTCTTCTTCTAATATGTTAAAGTTATTTTATATTAAAGTGAATTGGTAACCGGATCAACTTTACTCAGTGGACAATGTTGTCCATCTGATAAGTAATAAATGGCGATATTTGCCTTCTACAGTTAATAGTGTCTAATGTAACAATATCATGTCCTTCAAATATACCATGCATTATGTCGAGATATGTGTAATCTGTTATGTGAAATATATCAACTTTATAAAAAAAGCAATTAGAAATAATTCCTAATTCATGTGTATTATTATTATGTTCAGGCTAATTGAGTCAGTGCATTTCACCACTTTCTACTAAGCACTCTCTACTAACTGTGAAGTTTCTTCATAACCCCTCTCTAAGCCCTGACTGGTTTATTGTTTATCACTTCATCAGACTAAGCAATAATTGACCTTAGATCTGCATACCTTCCCGAGGAGCCTTTAACCATTCAAAGATTCGATAACGCGGTGCTGGTAAGTCTGTCAGTTTTCGCAAATAATTTCAGACCTCTGTCCTTTATATAGTTTTTAATCGGATCTATGTTGAGGTCCGTGGTACCTTAAAAAGTCTTCTGAGAGCCTGGCGTTGTGCAATTTCTAGCTGGCGAATAGTAGTGTTTGAGTAGTGTTTTGAGGCTACACATCTATGAAGAAGTGATGAACGAATTACTTGGCTATTTAACACTTTCTGTTCATGTGTAGTTAAGCAATAAATATTTTTCTTGTGAATATTTAGTTCGTACATTTTGCTCATACTCACATATATAAATTATTTATCTGATTTAAGAGATGGAAATGTAAAATTTCTTTTCTACAAGTTTTAAGCTTGTTGGAAGTTATAAAAGCTGCGATGAAGTCTAATTTTGACAACAAATATTCTGTAAGACTGGGAAATGAGAAATATATAGTATAGCGCAAGTTGACAGTGTATTGTCAGTATTGAAGTCACACATACGGATATTACAATTTCATTTTGAGGGAACCCATTCTTTTTTAATATTTTTATTGAAATATTAAATATTTATATTATTTATATTGAAATATTATTTATATTACTTATATAGGGTTCCTTCCTTTACTTTCCTCCCGTAATTGGTAATATTTTTCAAATATATTGTAAAAGTCAAATGGTGTCAGCCTGGAGATTGAAGGAAGAACTGCTAGTGCCAACAGATGTTACTTCGCGTTAAGTAGGCAATTAAGAAATAAAGCCCTCCCTTGACAAACAAAAATCACGCTCTTCAAATCTCTTATCATGCCTGTCCTGCTGTATGGTGCAGAAGCTTGGACAATTACCAACAGTGATGAGAAGGCGTTAGAAGCATTCGAGAGAAAAATTCTTCGAAAGATCTATGGTCCCTTATGCGTTGGTGATGGATGTCAAATCAGATGGAATGATGAGCTGTATGAGCTATATCGCGACATTGACAAAATTCCGCTGCTTAACTGACTTGGTCATGTCGTGAGATTGGAAGAAAGCGCTCCGGCTAGAAAGATGTTTGATTCGGTACCCGCAGGTGAAAAACTTGGTAGAGGACATCCGCATCTTCGGTGGAAGGACCAGGCGATCAACGATGTGGGGGCGCTCGGTATTACTAACTAGCGACATCAAGCAACTAATCGGGTTGACTGGCAGAGGCTATTCGATGTGGCCAAGGACGACTCACGTTTGAAATCACCAATTAAGTAAGTATTGTTAAAGTTTCTTTGGCGTCCAAAATTGTTATGTTAAGCTTGTTTTGACCGAATTTATCAGAAAAGTAGGCATTTGGTTGCAAAATTGAAACTACAAGAGCATAAGTAATGTCATGTTTTGACATTACTTACGTACATAGTAAAGAAAGTAGCTGTTTACCCGTCCCGTTCTATAATATTTTTTAATTTCGTTTAAAAAATGCATCCATTCACTAAATAGAAGATGCTTCTTTCCAGGAAAGAACAGTTTGAAGTCGATGTTTATCAACAAAGCATAATATACTCAACTTGTAAGTTACAGCAATACCAATATATTCACTTCAAGTGCACTGTCATCCATTTAAGTGCACTATCATCCATTTATGCATCTGTGCTTTGGACAGTTAAAAGGCTGCGACACTGGCGGTTTACCTGACTGTTTGAATATTTCGCATACAACTATCCACTTGGAGGTTTTCTTCCTTGTAGTTTAATGAAATAATAATTCTATTTAGAATTAAATCGAAACAGGACGTGTAACAGGGAACAAAAGATTTACTAATATCGCCTGAGCGTTCTTATCCGTCGGAAAAATGTTACTTATTTGTTGAACTAAGCTCGAAGAGTCTAATGTTTTAATTATATAGGTTTAGATAGGGTTATATTCTATATACAATATATATTACAGATTATATATATAATGTGTTATATTATACGTAATATATTAGGTTCTGTCATCCAACTTGTGCCGTTTTTAGGAAAAGTGCTATATATACTGTGAAAATAACTGATATAGTTTGTAGCCAGTATAAGGCTATACTGGAGTCCAAAGGATGGATGCGATTATATACTTTCTTTTAAATTATTCCTTGGACTTAGTTTCAATATTTAATTACTATTAAATATTAGGTTACCAATATTTGTTGGTAGATAGTAGACATAGTATAAGTTGCATCAAAATAATTAAACACGTCAACACTTGTTAATACGTTTAAGCAACACTGGTTTAATGCAAATGGCAGCCAACTTAAATTTTTGACGAACTTCATTCGGAAACTATCTTCCTCCGTAGATAACAGTGAAATATTGCAGTGTCTTGATTTTAATTAATTCAACTTGAAAATTTCAAAGAATTCATATTATATTGCTTTCATTGCTTCATTTTTCAATATATTTCCAATTTGAATTACAGAATACTGAGAAATCTTTTTAATTTTACAAATCAGTGAAAATATTTTTTATTTTCTAAATCTGTGAAAATTTGTTGTCTCAGGTGAGTAAAAACTAAATGTCTTATATACAAGAATTAAGAACCTTTAAGGCCTTCAAATTAAAAAAAAATATAGACGAGAATTACATGAATATTATAAAATTTGAAATTTCACTTTAGAAATTCAGGTACAGAAATTTATCCGAAAAAACTTTTTCTCTATATGGATGTGAAATTTTTTTAGGTTATGTATAGTAACTTCTAGAAAAGTCCAAAAAATCATGCTTCAATTAAAAATTTTTTATTTAGAATTTTTATTTTTATTTTTTGACAAATTCATTATTATTCATTACAATCGATTTCTTAGCCATCAGTAGTTTAAACAATTTACAATAGTTGAAAGAGAAGGAACTTGGAATACCACACAACACCTTACTAGAATTTCTTCCATTATTTTTATTCTTAACAAAAACTGAGAAAGGTTCTGGAATAATTTGAAATTTATTCTTATTTCTGGGTTCGCGTATATAACAGACGTATCTCTACTAATAAAAGTTCTCACACAAAACGTTCCCAATGTAACAGAATGGTCTAAAAGTTATACGTAATATAACATAAGTTTTCAAATAATTTGAAATAATTTTATAGAACCATGTAGGGTCTATTATGCTGACAGTCTGTAACGAATAGTCATGACAATTTCACGCCATTTTTGAGCATGACCAAAGTGCATGCTATGCATAGAGTCATATCAGTATTGTCTTTACTACTTTTGTATTTTTTGACTTTGCTTCAATATAAACGAAATTTATTTTTATGTTATTTGAAAAAAAAAAGGAATTTAATTTCATATTATTTGGTCCAAAAAAGCACAAACGTGGACTGAGTATGACTGAGTAACACTGTTTTAATCGACATTTTGTTTTTTCTCTCTCTCAATTTTTTAATTAGGAGTTTCTATCATTTTTATTGCGCTATAAAAGTGGAAGAGTTATCAGAGACCATAAAAGGTACACATATACTTGATCAGCCCTAAGGTCCAGTTAGTCGGTATGTACCGTTAAACTTAAGTCAGAGCAAAATGCACAACCAACCACACCCAAGAAAATTTTCCTTCGCTTTGTTAGTTGTGCATTTGCTTTGGCTTAAGTTCTCCTAAGTTCTCTTAAGTTCTTAAGGTACGTACCGAGTATGTTCCTCTGGCAGGTTGCGTGTTTGCGTACTTACCTGCCTAGATCTGTTAATACCATATACCAACTTATCTTTCATTTTTTTTATTTTTCAATTCAAATAGACCATTTGTGATCTACTCATGCTTTAATTTATTAATATTTATGTATGTAAAATGAATTTTATGCCAATTAACTAAATCATATCTTTAATTACAAGAAATGTAGAGAAAAATTTGAACCTTACTTCCATTTTCAGTAAGTCTTTCTATTTACTTAATCTTATGGACTTTAACTAAATTTAAAAAACATGAACACAATTTTTGAATATACTTTTCAATTATAAATAGTGCTTGATATATTATTTACAGAGCATCCGAAAATAACTTTAATCCTGATATAGATATTAATAATAATATCTACATCAGGAGTTCATTGTAATAACTTAAAATCTCATTTCATATGTAAGTAGATATAACATACAATTTGTTGAATGAATTATAATGTAATACATATACTTATTACGTTCTATGTTGTGATCTAGATCTATGCAGTTATGTTCTTATGCTCTCTATTTTAAAATAATTTTATAATACTTTTGTAGCATGGAAAACGAAAACTTTAAATCAAAGGCAATCTCAATTAAGATCGCCGGGAAAACTGTTGGTAATACCGTTGGTGAAGCTGCTGTTAAGACTGCTGGTAACACCGCTGTTAAGATCACTCGTAAGGCTGCTGGTAACACTAATAGTGAGACAAATGATACAACCGTTGGTAAGACTGTTGGAAAGACCGTGGGTAACGCTGCTAGTAGGGTCACTGGTAACACTTCTAGTGGGGCAACTGATAACAGTTCTACAGGAGCCACTGGTAACATTTCTACAGGAGCCACTGGTAACACTTCAAGTGAAGCCAGTGGTAACACGGCTTGGGATACAGCTGGTAGTACCACTGATAAAATTGTTGATGATACAATTCGCAACACTGCTGGTAAGACTGCGGATAACACCGCTGGTCAAACGGCTGGTAAGACCGCTACTATAATCGGAAGTCAACCCATTGAAAATATAGTTGGTAAGACCTCTCGTAACTTTGTTAGCGTGACTGCTGGTAACTCCGCTGGAGTGACGGTTGTTAAGTATGCAGATAAACATTCATATTCTGATGAAGAACAATCCAGGTAAGTAAATTTGTCTGTACTATTTAATCGCTAATAATTGAATGAAATTAAATTTCTGATAAAGGTGTATAGCTATTAACTATATATTATATATAGCTATTATAGTTTTTTACTCCACTTTTATACAATATTTATTTAAATAAAAGCTGTATTCAAAAGAACCTATTAACTGCGTAAAAACGGAATACAGATCTGCATTTTTTGATTACTTTAGTAACTAAATAATGATCATTAAATGTATAATTCCAACAGGCAAAAACTGAAGCACACAAGAAAGTTTTCCGAAATTCGGAAAATTCAATTTTCATGCAATTCAAACTTTATTTTTTCAAAGTCAAGAGAAAGAATTCAATGCTACAAGACAAAATTTTGCAACAATTAATAGCGAATCAAAACGTTATAAAAAAAGTTTACCTTAAATTGTCATAAATATTATTCTGAGGCTTGTAAAATTATTTGCAGATATTGAAAATTTTTTTATTTTAATAATTTTTTTTTACATGATAAATTCTAAAATTTTTTTTTTATTAGTGATAGATCATGTCGCTCGTTCTCAAGGCGTTCACGCTCTAGTCGCAACCGGTCAGGCTTTTCAAGACGATCTACCCCATCTTTGGAAACAGAGTCATCAGCACATCGTTCTCGCTCTCATAGAGATAAACGTTCTCGTTTTTCCAGGGATAGACGTTCGTACTCTTTCAGAGACAGGCGTTCTCATTTTTCCAGAGATAGCCGTTCGCGCTCTCTCACAGGTAGACGTTCTCGCTCATCTAGTACAAGGAGTTCTCGCTCACCTAGATGTAGGCGCTCTTGCTCACCAAGAGCTAACCACTCTTGCTCTCCTACAGCTAAGCGTTCTTGTTCACCTTGTGCTAAGCGCACTTCCTCACCTAGAGCTAGTCGTTCTCTCTCTTACGAAGAAAGACATTCTCGCTCCAGCAGAGGAAAGCGTTCTCACTGTTCCAGTAATGTGTGTTCTCGTTCCTCAAGTAATAGGCGTTCTCCCTCCCTTAGCGATAAGCGTTCACGCCCGCATTATCGCGATTCATCTGGTTCTCGCCATTGTGACTCACCTCGTTCGCAATATTCATCTCATTTGCATTATCATAATTCGTCTTGCTCGCATCATCGCAAATCATCTCGCTCGCATTATAACGAATCATCTCGAGCACATTATCGCGAATCATCTCAAGCGCATTATCGCAATTCACATCACGCGAGATTTTCGCAGGAACGAAAAATGCAAGAAGCAAGGGTAAGTCAAGAAGTTGAAAGATTTGCAGTTTTTTGTTTTTGTATTAATGATATAATATATCATAATTAATTATATTTAATTATATAATGAATGATTAATAACTTATATGTAATAGTTATCCGTTTGAGAAGTTGTGAAGTTCTCAAATTATATATATTTTATTTTTTTTTTCTGTTCTACAATATTAGCAAAAATATGGTAAATTTTAAATTAAACTGTTCTAGGACCACCCAAAGCCCAATAGGTGTATTGGCGTATTTGGATTAAGTAACAAAACTGAAGCCACACACTTAAAGAGAATATTTAGTAAATTTGGGAAAATTAACAAGTTGGAATTAGTGATGGACGCAATGGTACTTATATGACATGAATATTCTCAGTCTCTAGTTTTGATTTTATTTTCTTTTACTATCAGACGGGACTACACAGAGGATTTGGCTTTGTATATTATAAACATAAATCAGATGCAGGTTGTGCTGTTAAATCATCCCGTCATCTTCACATTCACGGGCGTAAAGTTAGAGTTGATTTTAGTATATCTAAGGGACCGCATAAATCAACACCAGGTATATATATGGGTCACCGAGAGCAGTAAGTATACGTGATATTTTTACCGTGATAGATTGCGTATGTTTGTTATTCTTTTAGCAACCGAAATTTGTACAGTTATTGTGATAGGCGGGCACGTGTGCGTCGTAATTACGAAGAACGTGGGTCTAAGCGCTGAGCCAACGAGGCAGTGCGATATAACTAATATTAATTGCCATACAAATTGATGAACTTGGATATTATTTTTCTTTCATACAACATTAAACGGAAAAGTCTTTACTTATCAAATAGATCAGTGAAAATTAAATACAATATTTATTGCTAATATAATATTGTTAATATTATAATAAAAATTTATATATAATAAAAATTTATATATAATAAAAATATGCAATCCCAAAAGTTAACTTTTGATTCATTGAACTTGTGTTTCCAAATAAAGCTGTAATTTATAACCCCGTTCTAATATAAAGCACGGCAAGTGATTTTGTTAGTGTCACCAACCAAATAAAAAAGGGACCTGGAACTTGAGCACGAAAAGCTTGTACAGCTACTTGTGGAAAAACACGATTAGTCAATATCAATATCAGAAAACATTGAAATGAACACATAATCAAAATCATAAGCACAAGAATTTTATAGTTATATGTATTTTTAGAACCACAGAAGTAATAATGGGATTGGAATTAAATTCTCAAATTCAAATAGGCTACCGAAGAGTGTGAATAGCTTTAAATAGGATTCAGAAACCATATGGCAATGTGACATATTATTATTAATAGCACTGTTAAGGAGACTTTATTCCATTGGACATAAATTTATTAACAAAAATAATATTTTTGGTTATTGTCTTATACATACAATACATTTGAATATATATTTAAAAAAAAATTCAGTTAACATTAGAATACTTTTAAATTTAAAATAAATTATATTTTTTAATAACTAAAGAAAAACATTATCTGAAGTATTTCCAAGCTTTATAACTTGGAGCATGACTTTGTGGTTCTCCTGAAACGAAGTATAAGATACCTTCGTTTTCAAAAAAAAATTACCAAAGAAGAATGGTCGTTCACAAGAATAGATGAAGCCAAAAAATATCTTATGGTATCGTCTAATTACTACAAGAACCCAATATATTCTTTGTGTTAACTTAACAAATTATTGCTTGCTTGTCTGTTTGCCCTTTAATGCGAAGAAAGAGCTTAAATTTAATCAATGGTCTGATTCAGAATGGTTTTCCAAATTGAATACTGTCAACTTACTGGTTGGAAAGGATTTACTTTAAAATATTAACAAATACACTATCTATACATGTTAAGCATCGTATAAAATAGCATTGGAAATTTTTTTGAAAATTAAAAAACATGTTGCCATACCGAATGGATGTATCTACTGAAAATATTACTTACTGTATCAAATATACGAATGATATGAACATCGCAGCAAAGAACGTTGATATGAACAACCAAAATCACATTTAAAAGCCATAAATTGGTTTTGATGTCTTTCCATAGCAATCATTGTCACTTGATTCTGCCACTATCTGCACCCCGCGCTTCATAAATATTTCATTACAGTGACTTTATATGAAGAAAATGCAATCGAAAATGGAAGTTTCAAATTTGCTGGTTTCTGTATTTTATTTCCGAAAACATATGCCTTCCAGAAATGCACCAGTCAAAGCAGAGAATGAAGAAAACATTATACCACAAGTATGTCAAAATATGTTTGATAACTATCATTTGTATGCAAGTGTTCAATTTTGTGGTTTTAGGATTTATCGAGTTCCTTTACAAAACTATTTTAAGGTAAAAAAAACCGTATATGAAATTTGTAAAATTCTAAATTGAAAAAAACTTATTTTGGGAAAGTGTTTTAAAAAGTCTAATTACTTGAGTAAGATTTAGTATCCGAAAGTCCTAGAACTTTTTAGATTATTTCACATCCACGAATATTAACTCCATTTATAAAAATTAATAAAAAATGTACTAAGGCTTTTGACTAGCCAAGAAAACACAGAACTTTAAATAAATAATTCAAAAAAAATAAATTAATTAATTAAATTATTGAAAAATTATTTTCCTCATATTCGATAGTTCCTCCAAATTCTTCCAATCCTCCCATATTCGTTATTATTATATATCATAAAATATATTAATTAATTTATTCATTTATTCAATCAACTCTTCAATTGACTATTGAAGTTTCTTCTTTAAACTTTAATAAACTTTGATAAATTAAAAATAAGAACAGCAATTAAATTGAACACAGATACAAATTTGTTGTCAGTCAAAACTTTTTTAATATATCTTAAAACTTATTTGCGTTTCTTACTTTTCTGAGAAAAGTCTGCAGAATAAAATGTTTTTATAAGAGCACAATTGATTGCTCGACAATAGTATAATGTGTCCTTCTTCTCGAAGTCTAATTGTTGACTCTCTTGACAAAAAATCCTTAAAGTTTGTAATTAATTTAATTTTTTTTTAAAAACATTGTATGCCATAGGTTGCGACCGTTCCTGAAAGTTTGACGAATTCCTTAGGAAAACTATTGGCTTATAGTACATTTTTATAGCTTTTCTAAACTTTTATAAAATTCACTTAATAATATATCACACAAAAAATTTAAATATATAATTATTATGTTAAATTATTTATATGCATTTTATATAACAATTCATAAAAACAAAGATTTTGTTGAATACTGATTGCCTCAGTGCCTTTGGTTATAGCTCAGCTGTTGTTTACATTTTACATATAAAACATATGACAAATATTTGGTTAAATTTTGATAATTTCCCTTATGGGAAATTTTATGTTGCATTCAACATTTTTCGCCTTTAATTAGTTAATTTATTTCTAATGAGCTCAGTTATATACTTTTGAAAGCTATTTGTATGGTAAATTGTTTTCATTACTGGCCTTAATGAGCAAAACTGCCTAAATGAAACCAGTGGAAACTGTGCATTTTAATTAAAAATAGTTGGTGAATTTGTTATAATATTTAAGTATATTTCGTAATTATTTTTATTTCAAATTTCTTACTAACGACTGTTATAACACTATTCATTCTTTACGGTTTAAAAAAAGTACGGTTAATTATATTCTAGTTTTCTTGATCGAACAACATTTCAACCATTAAAGGTAAGTAAGCAGGCACGTTTAACTAATTAACATTAATCTTCATACGCACAGACATGCGGCTTTATAGCGGTACCATTTTCAGGTATAGTAATTGTAGTAAACGGACATTGTACAACACTAGAACGAAGATAATG
>NC_051846.1:11302479-11305087 GCF_002237135.1 Teleopsis dalmanni
CATTGTTGATTAGTTATTTGGTATTAATATGACTTCAGTTACTATTTTCAAAAATCTTAAACTATCACTCAATTATGTTCAATTATTATAAATTTTGTTTTAGTTATAAAGACTTCAGCAATTCTTAAGAATAACGTCCAAGTAGAACATTTCATTGCTCATAATTTCTCCACATTTAATTTAATGATAACGAGAGAAGCAAAATTGCATTGGCAAAGAAAATTTTTGTAGCTCGGAATTGTTTAGTGAGTCCCAAAGGTAACATAATTTAAAAGACCTGCAGCCAAGCAAACGGTCTCAATGCCAGCAGGTACAGTATGTTACCGTCTTAAATAAGCTTTGTCTGCAAGTAATAAAATGAAATGGTTCTCAGTAAGATTTGCTACTTAAATGTACCCAGAAGATTTACTAAGGGAAAGAATAACCAAGAAATAGTATTGCAGGAGCAATCAAGAAAAAAAAAACTTGGAAAAGGTTTGGATATTTTTTTGATTTTGTATAAATTTTTAAATCTAACTAATAATTTAAGTTCATTAAAACCTTTAAGTTCATTAAAACCTTTAAGTAAAATATTTTATTAAGTAAAATAATAATTAAGGAAATAATTAATATTGTTACTAATAAGTGAATAATTTTACTTCAAAGTCACCAATTAATCTATATTTGTTTCATTGTAATTCTGAAAACTCCATTTATCCATTAATATTAACATTCATCCTTCCATATGTCAATATTTTTAATTAAATGAATACATCTTAAATAATTTACATAAATATTTAAGATATGTATTTTATTTATTGTCGGTTTCACCACCATTTAACACTTAAGGTTATTTTATGTAAATCGAGTAATTTTGTTTGCACGAAGTTTGATCAGAAGTTATTCCAGGAAGTTTATTGCTTCTGTTGACATATACTCCCTCATCGTCGGTTTTTGCGGGGATTGACTCAATTAGAAGACAAGTTAATTAAAAAATAAATTTTGCAGGTAAAACTGCTTTAGCAGTTGTGAACGAAATATATAAACTTTTCAAACTCTGGTAGTTTGTGGTTTTTGTTATTTAAGTATACAAGTATTAGGCAAACATTTATTCGCAATTAAATTGACATGATTTTGACTACGTGCAAAACTTTAAATCACTAACAATAAACACCGCAAGTATACCATGTTAATAGTATTAAACATAGAAAAATACATGTTTTTTCTTTTAGAAATTCCTTCAATTAATAGGAAAGATAATTGTAAAACAGGGTTGTATTGTAATATAGGGTTATATTATTATACAGGGTTTTCAGTCAAAAGTCTTACTGAAAAATATGTTTCGTCAAGGAACCCTTAATATTTAAGTGTCTTTTTTCTTGATTCTTTTGTTTTTATGTAAAAAAAAATTTATATCAAAATGTATAATCAAATTTACTATAATAATTTTCCTAATCTTCCACTTACCTTACCTTACTGCCTTCGTCTTTTAGGGTAGGGATCATAAAATTCCTGCGTATATATCATAAAAACCATTTAAAGTCCACTTGACACCATTCTTTGCTGTTTTGAAGTGTTATCTATGGCAAGTAAGTTTTCACTTGTGACGCCACGCATGGAGCAAAATTTGGTACCATGGTTCACGTACGCACCTTACTGCCTCCCCCCTTTCGGAATAGGGATAACAATATTTCTGCGGCAAGGCGTATATGTCAAAAATAACAATACAAGTCTACTAGGCACCATCATTTGCTGTTTTAAAGTATAACTATTGCAAGTGGGTTTTTACTTGTAACGCCCGACTATGCGCAAAATTTGGTACTATGAGATCCAGGTGCCCACAACTTCATATCTTTTAAGGAAGTATCGGTTATACTTAAAATTATGCAGAAGATTGTTAGCATTATGTTTTCACTCAGTGTGGAGTTGCTTTTCCCAAAGAACAAGAGAGTTACCCAAAGAACAAGAGAGTTTTAGAAGGATCTCGCTACTCAACATGTAGGAATTTATACCAAAAAATAATTTCAATTGGCGTAGTTGTTTCCAATGAGGAGTTTATTGACGTATTAACTTGATACATGCGTTGAGAATACCGTGGTGTTAAGCTCTTACTGCAGGCGACCAGTCCAAATAACTACAGACTCCGCTTGCTGCCTACGTCCTTGGCTGTCAATAGTTTTACTCGAATTTGTAAATGCAAGAAAAATATTCAATTATTTTCGCAGTGTGAAATATTATTTCCCATTCTCAGTGCATTTTGGCAAAAAAAAGTCTTCCAGAGAAATAAAATTGCTCACTTCAATTATTAAGAAAAGTTTCAGTTTTACCTGAATTTCTATTGTTTGCGGTAAGAATTTGGAATTTTCTCTAGAAGAACTTTTTTTCACTTTAAGGACATGAACATTTCCCAATTTAAGGTTATGAACACAAAACGCAGTGGGTGCACCCTGCTCCTGTGAATTCGTTATTTTTTCTTCTCATGGTGGCACCATGTCCTGCTTTTTCACTAACAAAAGTTTAAATTATTTTCTTACCTTGTGTTGATGAATAGTTTTTTCCCAAAGAAATATAAAAAAAAACAATGAAATAGAAGTTAAATTTAAAAAAAGTTAAATTTTGTAGTTTAAAA
>NC_051846.1:11305187-11317659 GCF_002237135.1 Teleopsis dalmanni
AACAATACTCAAGATTTTTAAAGACGCAAATTTAATTCTATTTTTTTTTTCCATTAAAGTGAAAAAATGTCTATTCCTCACAATTTGCGACAATACGAAAATAAAACTATCGCTAAATTGCTTTTCTTCCCGGAAGATGAGACTTGTTTTGAAAAACGTTATCCTGAAGGATTTCACATATGCGAGGAACACATAAGAGTGTGTTGTTGACGTAAAAAAGTAACAGGATATCTGGAAAGTTCTAACAAAGTACTTGAAAGGACAATTTATCGAATTTAAGAAAAGAATGTATAAGTGATACTATTATTATTTTATTTTTGTTTGTATTATTTTTTATGCCGTTTTTTTAGACATAATAATATATGTAAAAACTCAATTTATATTTTATATGAATTATTCAGAAACTGAATATTAAAAAATAATAAATAATAAGAAGCATTGAAAATATATGGGGAATGGTATATGAGTCCGTATTATGTATAAAGAAATCAAACTCAAATGTATACAAAAGTATAAATATACATACTAAAATACTAATATTTATAGGAATTAATTTCTAGAAAATAATGACACAAAAATATTTCACATACTAAGCAAAAAGTATACCAAGTCTATAAAATGGTTAAATGCTTTTCCTACCTTCTCTACGTTTTTGTAATCAGTATATACCTATATGTCTGTACCTATATCTATAGCTATATCTCTATATATATATATATCTATATAGAAACAGATGGATATGTTTAAATCTTACATATGACTTAATGAAAATCTATTAAAACTATAAGCTTTTACTAGTTTATGCCAGTAACATTCTTGGCACATTATTCTGTACCTCTTAAATTTTACTTTATCACTTAAAGAAAGTTATTCCGAGTCAGTTATTTTCAGACATTTTAATAATTAATGATTTTTTATAATGAAAAAGAAGAATTTTTAAACTACAAAATTTACCTTTTTTTTAAACTTAACTTTTATTTCATTGTTTTTTTAGATTTCTTTAGTAAAAAACTATTCATCAACACAAGGTAAGAAAATAATTTAAACTTTTGTTAGTGAAAATGCAGGACATGGTGCCACCATGAAAAGAACAATCACGAGTTCACAGGAGCAGGGTGCACCTACTGCGTTATGTGTTCATAACCTTAAATTGGGAAATGTTCATGTCCTTAAAGTGAAAAAAAGTTCTTCTAGAGAAAATTCCAAATTCTTACCGCAAACAATAGAAATTCAGGTAAAACTGAAACTTTTATTAATAATTGAAGTGAGCAATTTTATTTGTCTGGAACACTTTTTTTTGCCAAAATGCACTGAGAATGAGAAATAATATTTCACACTGCGAAAATAATTGAATATTTTTCTTGCATTTACAAATTCGAGTAAAACTATTGACAGCCAAGGACGTAGGCAGTAATCCGAGTCTGTAGTCATTTGGACTGGTCGCCTGCAGTAAGAGCTTAACACTACGGTATTCTGAACACATGTATCAAGTTAATATGTCAATAAACTCCTCATTGGAAACAAGTACGCCAATTAAAATTATTTTTTGGTATAAATTCCTCCATGTTGAGTAGCGAGACCCTTCTAAAACTCTCTTGTTCTTTGGAAAAAGCAACTCCACACTGAGTGAAAACATAATGCTAACAATCTTCTGCATAATTTTAAGTATAACCTATACTTCCTTAAAAGATATGAAGTTGTGGGCACCTGGATCGCATGGTACCAAATTTTGCGCATAATCGGGCGTCACAAGTGAAAACCCACTTGCAATAAGTTATACTTTAAAACAGCAAATGATGGTGCCTAGTAGACTTGTACATATTGTTATTTTTGACATATACGCCTTGCCGCAGAAATATTGTTATCCCTATTCCGAAAGGGGGGAGGCAATAAGGTGAGTACGTGAACCATGGTACCAAATTTTGCTCCATGCGTGGCGTCACAAGCGAAAACCCACTTGCAATAGGTAACACTTTAATGCAGCAAAGGATAGTGTGCAGTGAACTTTAAATGATTTTTATGACATATACGCCTTACGGTAGGAATTTTGTAATCCCTGTCCTAAAAGAAGGAAGTAAGTGAAAGACAAGGAATATTATTAAAGTAAATTTGATTATACATTTTGATATAAATTTTTTTTACATAAAAACAAAAGAATCAAGAGAAAAGAAAAACTTAAAGAGATTGAGGGATTCTTGTCTAAATATTTTTTACATGTTGACTTTTGACTAAAAACCCTGTATTATAATATAACCCTGTTTATTAACCCTGCATATTAATTGAAGGAATTTCTAAAAGAAAAAACATGTATTTTTCTATGTTTAATACTATTAACATGGTATACTTGCGGTGTTTATTGTTAGTGATTTAAAGTTTTGCACGTAGTCAAAATCATGTCAATTTAATTGCGAATAAATGTTTGCCTAATACTTGTATAGTTAAATAACAAAAACCACAAACTACCAGAGTTTGAAAAGTTTATATATTTCGTTCACAACTGCTAAAACAGTTTTACCTGCAAAATTTATTTTTTAATTAACTTGTCTTCTAATTGAGTCAATCCCCGCAAAAACCGACGATGAGGGAGTATATGTCAACAGAAGCAATAAACTTCCTGGAATAACTTCTGATCAAACTTCGTGCAAACAAAATTACTCGATTTACATAAAATAACCTTAAGTGTTAAATGGTGGTGAAACCGACAATAAATAAAATACATATCTTAAATATTTATGTAAATTATTTAAGATGTATTCATTTAATTAAAAATGTTGACATATGGAAGGATGAATGTTAATATTAATGGATAAATGGTGTTTTCAGAATTACAATGAAACAAATATAGATTAATTGGTGACTTTGAAGTAAAATTATTCTCTTATTATTAATAATATTAATTATTTTCTTAATTATTATATTACTTAATAAAATATTTTATTTAAAGGTTTTAATGAACTTAAATTATTAGTTAGATTTAAAAACTTATACAAAATCAAAAAAATATCCAAACCTTTTCCAAGTTTTTTTTTTCTTGACTGCTCCTGCAATACTATTTCCTGGTTATTCTTTCCCTTAGTAAATCTTCTGGGTACATTTAAGTAGCAAATCTTACTGAGAACCATTTCATTTTATTACTTGCAGACAAAGCTTATTTAAGACGGTAACATACTGTACCTGCTGGCATTGAGACCGTTTGCTTGGCTGCAGGTCTTTTAAATTATGTTACCTTTGGGACTCACTAAACAATTCCGAGCTACAAAAATTTTCTTTGCCAATGCAATTTTGCTTCTCTCGTTATCATTAAATTAAATGTGGAGAAATTATGAGCAATGAAATGTTCTACTTGGACGTTATTCTTAAGAATTGCTGAAGTCTTTATAACTAAAACAAAATTTATAATAATTGAACATAATTGAGTGATAGTTTAAGATTTTTGAAAATAGTAACTGAAGTCATATTAATTACAAGTAACTAATCAACAATGTTAAATTTAATCAATATTCTTGAATTCTTGATGGCTAAAGAATGGAACCATATCTGATGAATTCGACAACAACGAAATTTAAAAAGATAATAGTATCAAGATATAATATATTAATAAAAAAAACAAGTGCTAATATAAATAGAAAGAGTAAAATATAGACTTTTTTTAAAGCCGGTGTTTGGCATCATTGCATATGTTGACGTATTAATATTATTGAAAGTAGCTAGAAATAAGATAATAACTCAGTAATGGATAGTGAGCGAGTCTAAGCCTTGACGTCACCGCAAATAGGCCTGGCTTCATGGGATCAGCTGTAGTGAAGGAGATATATTAAGATATATTACCGAACCGAAGCGTCTCAATTAGAAGCAGCACCAAATTCACAAGCACCACGTGTTAGTATGAGTACTGGAAATAACATAAATACAGTTAACCATTGTGAGATTGATTCCTTTTCTGTAGGCGGACCCAAAACTATAGTTTGTACATGTCGACGGTCTATTTCAGCTTAACATGATAACGACATTTCTGTCAAAATTCGATATGGTGCTCAAGTTAATAGACGGTGAGAGTTTAAAGCAAATTTAAGATGTAGTATAGAATCCACCATCAACTTGTAAGTACACATTCTTGAGACAGAAGCTTATCAGAAGATTTGTCGAGTCCAAACAGAACAAAACATTAAGATATTCACTGAAGTGAAAATTTTAAATAAAATTTCAATTTTACTTTATAAAGAAATCCGTGATCCGATTTGTCAGAAGAGGCTATATCGGAGCTTTGGTTGCTACGATTACCAAACAGTATCCGGTATGGCTTATCGGCGTGTTACACAAGCGATACAAATAAAAAGGCCAGAAGTGGCAGTCAAGATTGTAGATGGCCTACCGTCTATTCCGTACACGACGGGAGGTTTAGCAAACCATAATAATTTCAGACAGTAAAAGATGTTAGAAGAGTGTGTACCGGCATTAGAACTTACACCAAATAGTAGTCACGTTAAGGGAACCTATAATTGAGGTTTAATCCAGTTTAAGGTATTGCGAGTAAGAAGCAATTACAACTGCTGAAACCGTGCTATTATCATGTATTGTTTGGAGCAGAACTCATCAAATGCAGATATTCCTGTGGGTGGATAGCATATTTTTGAAAATTATGCTACTTTTCTACCAACAACTATGTACCTTTAATGTTCATTTATATGTTTTGTGTGCTATTTAAAATGTCATTAAAAACAAAATTTCACATTTTGCACTTGAAAAATTTTGCAACATAATACTATATTGTAATTTTCTGGCAATTACACCCAAAAATCATTTATTAGCTTTCATTGACCCATCAAAATGTTATGCGAATTTTATTGCAAGTGCATGTTTGCAATGAACCATGGCCTCTGAGCGCACAATAAACACGTGACAGATATAATGATGCACACGGGAAGCCACAAAAACCGAAGAGTCGGCCACATCCAAAAATGTGCAATCGAATCAGTTAAACTCGCTGCAGATGCAACAAAGACACTGCATAATCAATTCTATAATTTAATTATTGTAACAAAAATAAATTATGCCAATATTCACCTGTAATAGTAGGACGTCACTTAGAAACATGTAGTAAATATAAAAACAAATTATTAGGTTTGTCATTCGCTGAAAAGACTATTCGCAACAAAATGTGACAATGAAAGGATATATTTTCACCGCACATTTGAAATTTTATTTCAGCTTAAAAATATTTAACAGATCCGTGAAATGGGAGACCGTCCATCAATTCGCCAAATACGACAAAGTTGCAAATTATAGGTTACGCTTGAATTGCTTCTGTCAAGCTTTGTTGTGCGGTTCACAGCAATGAAACTAAAATTATGGCTACCGAAAGGATGTCTTTCAGGAAATGAGGTGAATGCATGAGCTTCCAATTTACGTGATTACGCGTAATTGAAATGAAACATGGTTTATTGTGGACTCTCACATTATTAAATCAGCAAATTGATGATACAGAAATAGTTGAATAAAAAAAAAACAATATTTTGGTGGTTATTTTTGGTAATATTTATGGTAGTGTCTTATAAAGAAATCTGTTGAAAATATTATTTGGTAAATAACACAAGCAATTCTTCCCTAATTGAGCTTAGCAGGTCTCGAGCCCGACCAGCAATATAACGTTCTTCTCTATCGTGTGCGAAAAACTCCACTGCAGGCACTTTTGATTTATATACTTCTTTTTCAACTTCGTACATCCAATGATGACAGTATTCGCATAACTTAATCAATTCAAAGGCTACATTATCGTCTTCTATATCGCCTTAATTTGATAGTTACTTCAAAAGTTTTATAGACTGATACTGTCCATCACAATTTACAAGAGCTTACATCCCATTTTTCCCATCTGCATTTTTGATTTGCAGAAACAACGAGAGTAGTAAGCAATGAGCAATTCTTCCAAAATTGACTCTACAGGAGCCGAGTTTTGAACAGTCGGAAAATTCTCCTGCTGGTGCCTTGATTTATATGTACTTGGTCTTTCCTTAACTGAAACACTCCACAACTAACAGGACTTTATTTCACATTTGCTTATTGCTGATTCAAAACCCTTATGGGATGATACTTGAGGAGTAATGGTTAATCACTCAACATATAAGCATACATTCCACTAACTGTTTTTTTCATTCATGGATATGAATAGCTCATTATTCTCACTTTTCTTAAGTACCTGAAATTATTCAAGCGCATTACCAAAAAAAGCTTAGAATTCAATTACTGTCATTTGTTTTTCATGTACTCATACTTGGACGAAATATCATTGTAATATAACATTATGATTTATGAATTTATGAATTATTTTGTATCGTTTAAGGATTTCATTGAAATTTTCTTCTTTCAAAAATGCTGAATTGTTTATTTCTTTTTAACAATGTTTAAATATCTTAACACTCGTTAAGCTCATCAGATATTTTAATCTAATTTTTATGTGTGAGTTTAATACTCATTTATCTTCATTATAAATTTTAAAATAAATTAAAATAACAATAGCAAATACATTATTGTCATTAGCAAAGCTGTTGTCTAAACTGAAGTGTTCATTAGATAAGCAGTAGAACATAAATTATTTTCTTATGAAAGCAACTTGTGTCATTAGAACATCATTAGAAACAATAAATGCACATTAATACAAATTTACTTCACCTGAATTATTATTCAGGACTTAATTCAGTGATTCAAACAAAGCGCAAATAATAGAGCAGCTTAAAAAATTGATTATAGATTAGCTTTAAAACGCTCTCGTCTGTTACAGACAGAGTACAGCTCAATGAAGAGATCGATGAACAGTACCTATATTAATTCATCTACTTTAGCTGGTCAACAATACACTTATGTGCACCTTATAGCGTTTATGCTGTTTCCCTAACTACATTTCAAATTTCTTGACAAACTGTAAGTATTCTAAATAGCGTTAAGTATCTATTTAGATTTTTTCAGTACGCATTTTTACATATTTAAGAAGTACAAGTCCCTATATTTCCGAGAAAGAGGTGCGTGTCCTTCCATTTCTGAGAAAGAGCCACTAAGCATTTTGTTATAAATTTTCTAAGGATATTGGACCAGATGTTAGTGGAAATTAAACCCTAGATACACGTACCGTGACATCAAAACACCGTGTTCTAAACGTAGAATCAGACCGTTACGGACAGAAATTTCTTTTCATGATTTGTGTTATGAACAAACTATCATATAATCCTTTATCATTTGATATTCTCAGTCAAAATGGAATTATATAGAAAGTAGAAAAAATCAATACACAGTCACAAAATATTGATAGTGTTAGCTGATACAATTAACATTAGCATTCTAGGGTTAAAAATTGAATGAAAGCAATAAAACTGACAATTGAAAACAATTACAATCTCAATGCTGGTATGTTGTACTTTCTGTAGCTAACATATTGTATCAAATTTATTGTCAGAGATATTGTAGTTCTTCCTAAAATACAACGAAACACTATCACTATTTCTCTCCTTGGTGTATTTAATTCAGTAAATAAAATTTTCGAAAACACGAGTAATTCTAGAAAATCCTT
This sequence comes from Teleopsis dalmanni, assembly GCF_002237135.1. Taxonomy (NCBI): domain Eukaryota; kingdom Metazoa; phylum Arthropoda; class Insecta; order Diptera; family Diopsidae; genus Teleopsis; species Teleopsis dalmanni. The sequence goes on from NC_051846.1 coordinate 11,312,749, forward strand.
TGTGAAACCCAAAAACAATCATTCCAGCTGCACCAAAGCATAACAATTAATGACCGAAACTGCAACTACAATGAAATTTTTTTAAACACTTTTAACACGTTTACAGTGAAAACTCTTTAAACTAACATTTAGCTCTTTTGACGGGCATTTCTCCTGAGTAGTAACCAATTTCTTTTTTGGCATTGTTTCCAACAACATTAAACAAATCCTTTTGGCCGTACTTGGTATTTATCTTGAACTAACAAAAGTTTATTAAATATTAATATCAACTTCTATATGAGTTTTCACTGTACTTTCAATTGTTGAAGTGCTCAAAATGTTTTTCTAGGATGTATTTTAATGGTTATCTTTCCATAGAAGCAATTTTTTGACTTACTCCATATAATTTTGGTTTGTATAAATCATAAGACATGAAATCATGTATGTGTTTTTGTCAAACTGTTTAAAAAATTAAAAACAATTCGTTACATTTGAATTTATAGGTATTCAGATGAGTACCTGAGAGATGAGATGCATTAGTTTAAATTTAAGTATCTATCGTAATATTTGTGGATTTATCGAAATACTGTACTACAGCCTGGACGTTCTAATTGCACCATCTTATGATGTTTTTGAAAGCAGATATGGAAAATGTTATTTATATCATATTACGAACTACTCGGAGTAACTTTGAGTAATATGACATTTACGCTGACCGCAAATGACTCATTTCAAATCAGTATAAATGAGTTTCAATGAGTTTTAAATGAATTCCAAATATGTTCCAAATGCAAATGAATACATTCAACATATCCTAAATAAAAGTTTATCATGGCATTTTGACAGTTTGGGAAAGCTATTTTTGACATATTTACAAAGTTAATAAATAAAGAAATATTTTGTGGTTGCATTTGTACTTAATCGTAGCTGAAAACAAGTTTTCAGTTTATATTGTAAGAATTCAAGGTATGTTTCACATTCATCCAACATTTTTTTGGCACAGGCTAAAAACCAAATCAACAGGCATGTTGACAATCAGCTGTTTGAAATGAGAACAAATGATTTACAACGAATGTAAACACTTTCAAACGACTGATATAAAGGAAGTCATTTGCGGAGGTTTGTTTATGTTGAAGAGTGACGCATTATTAACTTGAAATGAATCTACATTATATAATCAAGTGTACTCTTTATGAAGTCAACTTAAAAGTGTAATGATATTATTTGTAGTTTAGAAAGTCGCAGCATATTTTACATTAAAATTTATTATGTGAGTCCTATTAATTTAAAATATATATAATCATACACAAAATTTGAATTGAAGATAGTTGGCTACACTCAACCGTTAATATGATTTAATTATTGCATCTTTCCTCGGTATAGAACTTCCTTTATAAACTGCAAATTCTATTAGATCTCTTATCTCTATGTAGTAGTGCAATATATTTTTCTAGGCCTATTGTGTATGATTACTTAGTTGTTGAGTAAAATATTCTACATATACATGGAAAAATCTGTCGTTAATGTAAGTTTGTGTATTCAAAATGTACTACCACGCCGAAGAGAATTAATGTTAATTTAAGGTTATGTTTTTGGAACCAATCAGTTTCTAAATTTTCTGATGAAGATACATTTATAATAAAGTATGTTTTCTGTTTTCAGCTTTAAATTTAATTATTTTACGGATTGCTTAATAAATCATATGCAAATAATTAATTTTTCTTAAAAAAAATTATTCTAATTATATACTTTTTTGAATCAATAAAAAATTTAACATTTAGTCTGATGAAGTGATAAAGAACAATCCAATCAAGGCGAAGAGAGGGGTTATGAATAAACCTCGCAATTAGTGGAGAGTAATGAGAGTGCTCAATTGCACTGACTCGACTAGTCTCCACATAGTAGTAATAGTATTTCAATTTTTAATTTCTTGATAAAAAAAATGGGAAGTATTATTTTAATAAATATTTTATAAAAACTGCTAACTTACACGGACATAATTAAAATGTTTTTATAGTCGTAAACAATAACTATATTTATTTTTACAAATTTACAACAATAGTTAAAGTTTTCCATTGTGATAGTTACTACTTTTAGATTAAAGTTTAAAATTATGATAAAATTTTGCATATTCCATTCGAAAATGTTTAAATTTTTCTTGGCTTACTCCCAAACTCCCAAATGGCGACTTCGAATTCCTTTCGCCGGTTATATTTTCTACTTTATTTATTAAGGGAGTCTCGACTTAATTTATGTTTCATCTGCTTGGCTTAGGTACATGAGCAGTGCCATTGTTGTGATTCCTGTTGGTTCTCTGGAATTATGGAAATATGCTGTGGTTGTAAATTCTGTGTTGTTGTTGATATTGCCACAGATGTCGTCATTATTGTAATTCAAACAACACTGACACTTGGGAACGACTCTGCTTTTGTTTACGCTGTCGAAGGATTTATGGTCATCGGAATTTTGTACAAAATTTACTGCTGGAACAAAAAGATACGTAAATATTTGCAATACAGACCATGATATACGCTTGTATATAAAATTTATAAATAAATTTTGTTTGTTTAAAACATAAAACACATTAAATTACGATCTTAAGGTCATAGTGCATTTGTATAAAAAATACATTTTGTTGAATTTTATTTATATAAAAATATTTAAAATTATTTATTACTAAATACTATATACAATTACTAAATTGTCTCAAGTAATTATTCCAAAGTTTGTTTAGAGTTCAAAATTTTATTATTTTTAACTGTTCTACAAAGTATAATATTAAAATTACTTAAATCACATAAAAAAATTTTTATCTGTAAATATAACATTTTTTACTTGTTCTTATTAAAATGTATTAAATAAAAATTTAATAAATTTTTTAATTAAATTTTTCAATACATCAAAAATTATTCTTTGAACACAATAAAAACATAATAATAACAAGCTAAATTAATTAAGTAAATACATCAGAATAATCCATGTAATCATACAAGTAATATTTTTGATGTGGGTTCTCGACTACTACGTTGTACTGCAGTTACTACAACCCGTGGCACTACAAGTCCACTTTTCCAATAGTTGATATGTAACGCTCACAATCTCAATATATGTACAGTAATCCCACCTATAACGCTGAAGATTTTTTCCGCGTTATAGGAAAACGCGATATAGGAATACCCCGTATACACACGTGCAAAGGCACACGAAGCTAATTATGAACCGTGCAAATCTCAGCGTTATATGAGGGAATGCCCTTCTTATACGGGGAATGGATATCGTGTAATATAAAAACTCGTTATAAGGGTAATGCGTTATAAGGTATAAGGCCCAAGTATTTTTGCGAGTTCTCTGGAGAGCCGGGCATTGAGACAGCAACTGCTCCAAAGTTTCCAAAGCTCCGAACATCCGTTCGTTTCATTTTCCTTAAGCATCGTTGTGAATTAAGTTTAGTTTGTACGCATGAGATGCGACCAAACAAGATTAAAAATCTTGACAAATGTTGTGACATTTATAGTTAATTGCGTTACATACGTCCGCAACTTCATAGGTATAATACTTTTCAGTCAAACAAGGTACAAAATATTCTTCAATGCTTTAAACTGCATGGCACAAAACAAAAACTCATACACTTTTAATGAGCATAAAGCCCTTTAATTTTCACAATAAAAACATTATTCATAGTAACTCTTGTCAAAAATAACAATGTTTGAACCCTATTTTATTTTCATTTTCATTAAGAATTGAACTCATTTCATATCAACGTTGGTTACTCCACGAACGCACATCCATGAAACTTTTAATTAAAAATAATGAAGCAACCACATCCATTTTATATCAATTTTGCGCATTCATTATTTAAATTTGAGTCTTTGATGTGGTTAATAAAATTTAAAAGCATCGAGCTCACATGACTTGATGGGCATTCCATCAACAAGTGGGGGCCTTTCAGAAGGTTAAATGATTTTTTTTTTTCATGCATAAGCGTTTTTTTTTGTATATAAACTATGGCTTTTGATATCGCACGAGTATTTAGCATTGGAGAAAAAAATCTAAAATTTACTAAGTTTCATAAATTAAAATAAATTGTCTTTAAACTTTAATGAAAGTATTAAAAACTAAGCAATATTAGACTTTTGATTAATCCAGAACTAAATAAGGTCTACAATTTAAATATTTTTTAATCTATGATTGATGGTTTCTTGAGCGCAAATGATTATGTCGGTTCAGATTTTCATTTCTTATAGACATTCTGGGTAACGGTTTACGCTTCAGGTACAATGAGTGATCGTCCCGTTGTACCCTACCCTGATGATGGGGCTGCCACCAAAGCCATCAGGTATGACTGGAAATTTAGAAAGTTTACCGAAGAAAGTTTTGAGAGCAAGCTTTTCGCATTTTCAGGCAGAGGACTTATTACGCCGGTCATTGCTCGGCGCGTCGTAGGCAATATGTGGTAAAAGGTACGCCACGCATTAAAATTTAATTTCGTGTGCTTCCTGGAGTACTAACGGGGTGCTGTTCCATTGCACCGACGTTTTAAAGGTAACGAATTTTGACAAGTGCGTTGCGTTGGAGATGTCACGCCAATAAAAGCTCGTACTTATCATTTAATTTTTATACCCTCGTCCAAAACTATAGACGTATAGACTCGAATTGGTTGGAAACCGTTTTTTCGCTGGATTGAATAAAATAACGAAAGCAAGTTTGCAGAATTTTCTTAAACTTATCTGGAATTCCAAATAGTTAAAGAGGGGTTACATATTGAGCAATGTTTAGTGTTGCTCGTATTTCTCAAATAGTCTTGAAAACATAACGATAGGTTGTAAATATGCCCGAGTCAATAATCCTTTCAACCTAACCCAATCTTAATTAAAGACACTTCTAAAATTGTGATATTTTGTTTTAATTGTTAAATATTTTAAAAATGTGTAT
>NC_051846.1:11317759-11347681 GCF_002237135.1 Teleopsis dalmanni
ATATTCTACATATACATGGAAAAATCTGTCGTTAATGTAAGTTTGTGTATTCAAAATGTACTACCACGCCGAAGAGAATTAATGTTAATTTAAGGTTATGTTTTTGGAACCAATCAGTTTCTAAATTTTCTGATGAAGATACATTTATAATAAAGTATGTTTTCTGTTTTCAGCTTTAAATTTAATTATTTTACGGATTGCTTAATAAATCATATGCAAATAATTAATTTTTCTTAAAAAAAATTATTCTAATTATATACTTTTTTGAATCAATAAAAAATTTAACATTTAGTCTGATGAAGTGATAAAGAACAATCCAATCAAGGCGAAGAGAGGGGTTATGAATAAACCTCGCAATTAGTGGAGAGTAATGAGAGTGCTCAATTGCACTGACTCGACTAGTCTCCACATAGTAGTAATAGTATTTCAATTTTTAATTTCTTGATAAAAAAAATGGGAAGTATTATTTTAATAAATATTTTATAAAAACTGCTAACTTACACGGACATAATTAAAATGTTTTTATAGTCGTAAACAATAACTATATTTATTTTTACAAATTTACAACAATAGTTAAAGTTTTCCATTGTGATAGTTACTACTTTTAGATTAAAGTTTAAAATTATGATAAAATTTTGCATATTCCATTCGAAAATGTTTAAATTTTTCTTGGCTTACTCCCAAACTCCCAAATGGCGACTTCGAATTCCTTTCGCCGGTTATATTTTCTACTTTATTTATTAAGGGAGTCTCGACTTAATTTATGTTTCATCTGCTTGGCTTAGGTACATGAGCAGTGCCATTGTTGTGATTCCTGTTGGTTCTCTGGAATTATGGAAATATGCTGTGGTTGTAAATTCTGTGTTGTTGTTGATATTGCCACAGATGTCGTCATTATTGTAATTCAAACAACACTGACACTTGGGAACGACTCTGCTTTTGTTTACGCTGTCGAAGGATTTATGGTCATCGGAATTTTGTACAAAATTTACTGCTGGAACAAAAAGATACGTAAATATTTGCAATACAGACCATGATATACGCTTGTATATAAAATTTATAAATAAATTTTGTTTGTTTAAAACATAAAACACATTAAATTACGATCTTAAGGTCATAGTGCATTTGTATAAAAAATACATTTTGTTGAATTTTATTTATATAAAAATATTTAAAATTATTTATTACTAAATACTATATACAATTACTAAATTGTCTCAAGTAATTATTCCAAAGTTTGTTTAGAGTTCAAAATTTTATTATTTTTAACTGTTCTACAAAGTATAATATTAAAATTACTTAAATCACATAAAAAAATTTTTATCTGTAAATATAACATTTTTTACTTGTTCTTATTAAAATGTATTAAATAAAAATTTAATAAATTTTTTAATTAAATTTTTCAATACATCAAAAATTATTCTTTGAAAACAATAAAAACATAAAAATAACAAGCTAAATTAATTAAGTAAATACATCAGAATAATCCCGTATACCCCGTATACACACGTGCAAAGGCACGCGAAGCTAATTATGAACCGTGCAAATCTCAGCGTTATATGAGGGAATGCCCTTCTTATACGGGGAATGGATATCGTGTAATATAAAAACTCGTTATAAGGGTAATGCGTTATAAGGTATAAGGCCCAAGTATTTTTGCGAGTTCTCTGGAGAGCCGGGCATTGAGACAGCAACTGCTCCAAAGTTTCCAAAGCTCCGAACATCCGTTCGTTTCATTTTCCTTAAGCATCGTTGTGAATTAAGTTTAGTTTGTACGCATGAGATGCGACCAAACAAGATTAAAAATCTTGACAAATGTTGTGACATTTATAGTTAATTGCGTTACATACGTCCGCAACTTCATAGGTATAATACTTTTCAGTCAAACAAGGTACAAAATATTCTTCAATGCTTTAAACTGCATGGCACAAAACAAAAACTCATACACTTTTAATGAGCATAAAGCCCTTTAATTTTCACAATAAAAACATTATTCATAGTAACTCTTGTCAAAAATAACAATGTTTGAACCCTATTTTATTTTCATTTTCATTAAGAATTGAACTCATTTCATATCAACGTTGGTTACTCCACGAACGCACATCCATGAAACTTTTAATTAAAAATAATGAAGCAACCACATCCATTTTATATCAATTTTGCGCATTCATTATTTAAATTTGAGTCTTTGATGTGGTTAATAAAATTTAAAAGCATCGAGCTCACATGACTTGATGGGCATTCCATCAACAAGTGGGGGCCTTTCAGAAGGTTAAATGATTTTTTTTTTTCATGCATAAGCGTTTTTTTTTGTATATAAACTATGGCTTTTGATATCGCACGAGTATTTAGCATTGGAGAAAAAAATCTAAAATTTACTAAGTTTCATAAATTAAAATAAATTGTCTTTAAACTTTAATGAAAGTATTAAAAACTAAGCAATATTAGACTTTTGATTAATCCAGAACTAAATAAGGTCTACAATTTAAATATTTTTTAATCTATGATTGATGGTTTCTTGAGCGCAAATGATTATGTCGGTTCAGATTTTCATTTCTTATAGACATTCTGGGTAACGGTTTACGCTTCAGGTACAATGAGTGATCGTCCCGTTGTACCCTACCCTGATGATGGGGCTGCCACCAAAGCCATCAGGTATGACTGGAAATTTAGAAAGTTTACCGAAGAAAGTTTTGAGAGCAAGCTTTTCGCATTTTCAGGCAGAGGACTTATTACGCCGGTCATTGCTCGGCGCGTCGTAGGCAATATGTGGTAAAAGGTACGCCACGCATTAAAATTTAATTTCGTGTGCTTCCTGGAGTACTAACGGGGTGCTGTTCCATTGCACCGACGTTTTAAAGGTAACGAATTTTGACAAGTGCGTTGCGTTGGAGATGTCACGCCAATAAAAGCTCGTACTTATCATTTAATTTTTATACCCTCGTCCAAAACTATAGACGTATAGACTCGAATTGGTTGGAAACCGTTTTTTCGCTGGATTGAATAAAATAACGAAAGCAAGTTTGCAGAATTTTCTTAAACTTATCTGGAATTCCAAATAGTTAAAGAGGGGTTACATATTGAGCAATGTTTAGTGTTGCTCGTATTTCTCAAATAGTCTTGAAAACATAACGATAGGTTGTAAATATGCCCGAGTCAATAATCCTTTCAACCTAACCCAATCTTAATTAAAGACACTTCTAAAATTGTGATATTTTGTTTTAATTGTTAAATATTTTAAAAATGTGTATATAAATGCGTATATATATGTTTATAATTAATTCTTTAATTTATTTTTTTATCTCAATATGTAATGATAACATACACATAATTTCAATAACCTTTGGTTGTCCTTTTTACTTAGAAAATTATTTAAATTTTAACTAAAACTATTTTTTAATTATTGATTTATTTACTCTATATTTAGAACGAGTGTTTATATAAATATAAATGTATTTATAATCAAGGTGACTTAACTTATACAGCATTTTATATAAATTTAATGACATACCGTGAGTCTTAGTTTAGTCACATATCCTTGATTTAATAATACGTAACTATATATCTAAATCATTTAATATTTTTACATCTATAGAAAATATATTTTTTCCACTTTCACTGTTTTCTAGGACATTTATTCCTAGAAAATATTTTTTAATATTAAATTATCATAGGAGTTGAATCGCTGCACAAAGTGCCTGCAATTTATTTTATTTTTATACAGGGTTTAATATGCGTGAATCAATTACGAGGCAGGAAAAAGCACAGCAAATGTCCTTGAGCTAAATTGTTGCAGTAGATATAGAAATAGATATAGAAATGGAAAATATTAAAACAAAATATTGATATTAAAATACAAAGATAAAAAGTTTTTATGTAAATATTTCATTTAACATAAATTTTAATATTACTTAACAAAGTCATAATAAAGTATAAGACTTAAACATCTTTTTTTATACTTCAAATGTAATAGTTTAAATAATAATACTAGTAATACTAATAGAAGAAACATTTTAGTATAGTAGCAGTAGTACCATAGTAAGAATAGTGGTATTACTTAATAAAAGTTAATCAATTGATTAATCTGTATACTAAAATTTATTACAGCAAAATAATAAAATTTAAAAAAATATAAAAATATAAATGAAGAAGTATAATTGTAAATATACTTATGACAGTATATAATTCTTACACATACCTTAACCCATTGAACGCATGTCAGTACCTAAAAATAAGAAACAACTGAATTGTTAATTATATCCAATATATTTTAAAATATTGAAAAAGTCAGATTTTTTTTTTAAACCAAACATCTAACTACACTTTATTTAAAATAGTACTTCTTTATCACAGAATAATTATATAGAATATTTCCTGTATATCTACCATTATTTCTTTACGAAAGCATCATCCTTCTATCACATACTCCGTGCCTACAATCATACTTTAGTGCGTTTTCCGATATAAGGAGCCCAAATTGTTCAGATGGTTATTTTTAAAAACATCTATTAACTTAATTGTCCGTGTATAAATTTTCGAACTGCAATTATCAGGAAGTGTAACCCGTCAAATATGAACACATAATTTCAATTAACCAAAAGTAGAGTAAATAGTGCTTGCGTATTATTTTTGCGAGAAACGCATAAACCACTGCTATACAAATTTAATTAACTATTATTTTTCTTTTTTTTTCCGGTAGGGGGAAAACATCGAAGTCCACATTGTGAAACTTAAACCCACTATAACCTCCTCTTGGGAATGAATGTAGAAGATTTCCATAACAATGTGGTTATTTATTTTAGTAATCAGGGAGTGAGAGAAATGTGAGCGATAGAAAATTAACTATTATTTATTATTAACTATTGTAACTATTATATTACATTATTATATCTATTATTATATTAACTTTTATAAATTCTTGGTTTTCAAATATATTGTTTGCAACAATCATTTAACTTGATTAAGAATTAAGTTTCAGCATTTCTAAAATTTCTCATTAATATGCCAGTTTCTATATGAAATTAAATTTCTGGTCATATATGTAACATGAAAAAATTTCATTTATTTATTTTATTCAAAACCATTAACAATTAGTATTGATAAATGTTTTAATAAACGAAAATAACATCATTTATTTAAAATAATGCTATATTTCCCTACAAGCGCCACTTCAGTTTTTATTAAAATTTGAACTTAACAAAATTAAAGCAAAAAATAAATAAAATCCGCTTGATTTTGTATATTATCAGTTTATTGAATTAAAATAAAATATATATTGAAAATATACATTAAATATCTCGTATTCATATTTATTCAAATATTAGGCAAATTGAAACTCATGCATCAGGCGCCCGAATTTATAAATCATGTTAAATGCATTATTTGTGGTTTCATTTGACTGCAACCAAAAATTGTGGTCTCGTGGTTTTATTTGGATATTTTCTAAACATGATTAATACTATATTTCTTATTTATTAAATAATATATAAATTGATGCAAATTTATTTTATTTAATTTTATTTATTATATTTTTTTTTAAAAATTACAAACACATTCGTTTAATGCTGGAATAATTTGAGAGATACTCATGTGTTTATTTTTTCAAGTGAATAAAATGCTTTAAATATTTAATTCAAATAAAAAATATTATTAAAATAATTTAAATAAAAATATCAAGCATGTGTTGTTTCTGAAATGCAAATATTTAAAAATATTTACACTGCACAACTAGTCCATTACCCAATCGAATATTATTTAACTGCAAAGTTTTAATGGAAATTTTAAATTTTTAAACTAGAATTTCCTCTCCTTAATTTCATAGTTCACTAGTTTTAAATAACGAATTTTCCTTCTTTAGAAATTTTCTTATTATTTTATTATGAATCTTTTTTTAAATCATATAATGGGGTTGTGTATTTCTTTTTATTTACTGTAAAATAAAATATACAAAGTAGGTACTCGTATATAAAAAAATGCAGCTCTAAAGGAGCACATTAACTGCAAGGAACTTAATGCACACATCCATTGCGTTGGGTTAATTTCCGAACAGAAAGGATACCACAAATGCACTTAACTCTGCAGTAGTGGCACAGAAATAGGGTAACTATGAATACTCTTCTCGCATTACAATACTTAGGGGAAGGGGTCAGAAAAATTTAAAAACTATTAAAATATGTGTAGAAATTGTTTAATTAAAACCTACCAGGAATAAAATATTTATTTAATTTAAAAACTTTTCAATAAATGTATTAATATATAAGCAATGTTTCTATAATTAAATTGAGGTGAAAAATTATATTAATAGATTTATAATAGAAGCCATGTTTTTTTTAAATTATTAAGACTCTAATTATGAGGTATGGAAGCATTTCATATTAGATTTTTGCACAAAAAAAAAAATTGCTTAATAAATGAAAAAGGCTTAAATAATTGTAATTAAAAAATAAATGAAGTTCGAAGGTTCATGAAAATAAATCAGCATCATGGGTAAATCATTAAGTGCAATCATTATGATATACAATTCTCCAGGCATAAATAATTAAATATAATAATGTAATATAATAAAGGGAATATAGGTAATATAGAGAATATGTTCTCATTCATATGCGCCAATGCATGATTAAGATTCAATTTGAACCAATCAGTTTAAAAAAGATTTAGGTGTACCTTTATAGACCAATGGCAATAATGGTCTTGTGGATTAATGTTATACATAGAGACTTTGAATTACCCTTCAATAACTGATACATTGAGTACTTGCTAAACAAATGACATGTAGACAGAAAAATAGGTATTGAACAAGAACATCCAGTTTTTGTTTAATCGAAGTTGCAGAGAGATAAACAAAATCTACACAAAAATATCTGTAGTATCTCAAAAACTGAATACCTCAAATAATTCATATACCAATATATGTGATAAATAAATACATCTATTTAAATACTATTTGAATTGACACCTAATACATGTTTATATATCAATACGTTTAAATACTATAAATATTTAAAATACTGAGTGATTTACAATTTCAGTCGATCATTATCCTCAATCTGTTCAATATTTAATGTTCTTTTAAAGTATTTTTACACACTTGTATCCACATAAAATTGCTCATCTGTATCAGTTATCATAATATAACATTCTTCTTTGATAGGCGTGATAACAAAATACTGGTAATATGGACTGCTTAGCTCTATTCTGGACTGGCCGGCAATTATTGGGATGAGGGTTCCTATATTCGTCCGGTATGGTCACAAAAAATTTATGTTAGTTTTATTCATAACTTTAATCTTTATCTTTTGTCACTTTTTTAATATAACTCCCCTTGAAGTCTTGAAGCCGGTAGATTTCATTTTTTGATCAGAACCAACATTGAATCTTAAGGTTTAATACTATGAGATTAACAGCACTAGTCATGTTCACACTTCGGTAAGTTCGGAGAACAAAGTTGTCCATTTCTTCGGTTTTGTGTGCTAGCAGGTTATAGTGATACAGAAAGTATTGACGCAGTTTCTTTTATCCTGGATTTTTATCAAATTTATTGTTTGTTGTTAATTATAAATGCAGAGCGCTTTCTCCCTACACTTTCGTGAACTGTGATAACTTTAATCACATTAGCATTCGCAAAATAAAATCAATTAGAAAAGAACTCATTATGTACATTATCTTTGAAGCACATATTCACAATATCATGCACAATAATCCTTAGCATTGGGAAAGGAATTTTAATTCCTTTTTAAGTACTTGCTTTCGTTCTCACAGTTTGTGCATTAAAATTCGATAAGCGATATTACGAGGACGGCATTAGCATAATGGCAACCGCGTAATTGTAAGCGTTCATAAATCTACTTTATAGAGTCATTAAAATAAAACACCCGTACAAATATTGAGTAGAATATTTTATGAAGTTGTTGGTGATATACAAACGAACCCTTATATCCTGCATGAGAATAAATAATGGCAACTAATAAAAGTTATTGCTGTGGAAAATTTATGAATGATTTTTATAACTTCTACAGGTACCAAATATTTCGGATGTGTACTTTGCACAAATAAAAAATTCATTTTTTTAAATAAAAAATATTTTTAAGCTTTTATATATTTATTTATATATTTTACATTTGAACAAATATATTTGAATTACCTTTTTAATCAACATTACTGTACGTATAAGGTAAGTCTATTATTAGAGTTTATTTCTAATGCAGATGCAATTTGAAATCCTTATTTACTAAGTAATGTCTTTTTAAAAAAATAATTTTATAAAAATTATATCTAGCAAAAAATTCAATCAATTTTTTTTATATAAAATAAATTATATTAAGACAAGTACCTTTTATTTTTATAAATGTCCTTTCCAGTTATTTATTGTTGTTTCAACAACTTTATTATATAAAGCTCTACTTTATGCTTACATCCTTCTATGCTCATTAACTATTCTTACAACTTAATAGTATAATAATAATATAATAGTAATATGATATAACAGTATAAGAGGTGCTATATATTACATGTGATGGTATATTGAAGTGCAATTTTTCATATATAGCAGTTTGTTGCTCATATGATAACACGTAGTATATCCCAAGTCCCTATCAGACCCAAGACGCTTTGAGAGAAAATAATTCACTCAGTTTGCGTTATTCAATTGATTTAATAACACAAAATGAATAAATAGATTAAAATAGTAAATATAACATGGAGACATTGAGGATGGTCACATTAAGTGCTTGAATTTGCTCCTAAAATAACAAGCAATTTGTTATTTAAGTGAAACAGAGCTAATAATTGACATTTAATTGTATATAAAATTTGTGTTTTTTTAAGATCAGTGTACTTAAGTTCTAATTGGAATGGTTCAAATAGAAATGAGAAGACAACAAAAATTTTAGCTAATTTATTAAAATTTGACTGTTCAAATAACGCTGTTTCGACTAGTACTCATCATCACTGGCCTGAGGATATATTCGAATTTTTTAATTAGTTTATAGTCTGTATATAATTTATTCAGACTGTAAGTTATAGGTGTCTTATGACGCGTCAGTTAAAGTTTTAATTTTTGGCAAAAAAAATGAATTCGTTAGTCTTCTACCCTTTAGACTTCTGGATCATTGCGTCTCTTTAAAAAATTGTTTCATTAAATATGATTTTCAATATATGAAAAAATTACCCTGTATATTTCAGTCCTTTTGAAAAACCGAAGTGTGATCCATAAATAGAGGCTCGTTGGAATACGAGTAAGAAAGCTTGAAGAAATAATGTTTTGAAAAATACTAAAAAATAGTGTTATTTTTATAACTAAAAATTAATGTTTTTATTATGGTTCTGCGAACATTATTGGATTATTAAATATAAATTTCTTGGATCGAGAGTTTTGTATGTTAATTTTAAATCATTTTATATAAAAGTTAATGATAATTTTTTCATACTTGGCTGGACCAATCAGGTTCACCTAATATGGATTCTGAGACAAGCTGGCACAGAGAAAAAAGAAAGATAACTCTATTGCGCAATGCTACCAAGACTATGCTTTGCTAAAATGCTTTTAAGGACTTACAACCTAAAACGCTTTAAAGATGGCTCAGCACAATCAAAACATATCCTAAGAATTATTGACCGGTCACTGTAGATATAATAATCACTTATTAAAGTTAAGAATTGAATCCAACTCAGATACTGTAGAGAAGAGAAAGAAACTGCATACCATGTGCTTAGGGAGTACCCAGCACTGATACACAAGCGGAAGAAACACCTAGGACGGTCTTTCATGGATCATAAGGATCTAAGACTAGGAAAGATAGGCTCTATACTGTTTTTCATTAATGAAATCAGATTTCGAAAAACACACAAAGCCGACTAATGGGCACAATAGATCTTTTAGGTTGCAGTGCATGATCCCTTTACTCAATAATAGTAATGATAATTCCTAAAGCGTACATTTCAGAGTTCAATTAGTTATTGCTTAAAAATAATTTCCATAAAAGAATATTAAATTTAAATTACTTAAAAAATGCCATAAATTTCATTTCAGTAATATTTAATGCAAATTTATATTTTGACAAAAATGTGATAAAAAACTTTAAAATTAATTCATCAGTAGAATGAAAATTTAGAAACATTTAATTATCCGCAACTTTTAATGTTTAACGCTTGCTTAAAGCTTAGAAGCCTTGCAAGCAAAGGATAATTGGCTTAAGGACTATAAATTGCCACTCAAAACCAACAGTTTAATTTCGGAATGGCGATAAGCATTAAAAAGTGTTGCTCATTAAAATCTCACAGACATATGGCGCCGTCATTTTGCATCTTACGCGTTCCAAACTGTGTCATTTAGTTTTTATGCAGTTAAAAATGAGCAAATTTAATTAGCGTAATTAATTTTAATTTTTATAACATTTGCGCTGCTCTATGGAAACGCATATATTCTGCATTCAACTCGTTAAAAGGAATTAGACATCAGTCGGAAATTAAAATGAAATTGTATCTATAAGTGCAGGAATATCAAAAATAAAACCAATATATTCATTTATATTTTTTTAATTAATAAATAATAAATTAATAAAGTGCATTAAACATATATTTTTAACATGTCCTTTAATTGTCTTTTTAACGGTTTTCTATACATATACACAGAATTAATATTGTATATTGGCTTTTGACATCGATTTTATGTTAACATTATGAATTTAATAGTTCAGCAAATGCTTTCAAGAAGTTCCAGAAGACACTGAATTTGGCGAGAGACTTGAGCTTTATAACACTTCCATCACTGATAAAAACATTTAGGAAATTAAACAAAAAGTAATTGCAAATAAAAAAATGTCCATTATGAGTTGTGAGCGTTTATGGAACTAACTATGGTATATAAATGGATTATGCAGATTAGTGGGTTTATGAGAAACTTCAAATGAATTAAGTACAGGGAAGCATTTAAAACTTTAACGAAGGCCTTTGGCGACAAGTCTATGACACAATGATAGATATATACGTTCATATGTAAGCTGAGAAGATACTGATGATCATATGTGATGTAAAGTTTTTAATACACCTATTTGACATAAAAACGTGGGAAAAGCTAAATAGATTTTGATAGATAATAGAAAAATCTGGACGAGAGAGGTTACTAAAAAATGGTAAAATTCTATAATTTATGAGAAATGGTTTTTCCGAATTCCGAATATTCCGAATTTCCTTGTTCGTTTAACAGTTTTTAAGAGAGCATAACACCGAAGTAGTACCACAGCTAATCTACTCGTACTTTTCAGAAATGACATCCTACTATTTTGTTTACATTCCAAACTAAAAACCATATTCAAAAATTAATTTTTTTCAACAATTTTTCAAACGGTAACAGCCTTTTTTTTCCGAATAACAACACCACTCCAATGGTAACGTTCTTTTAGCAATAGATAATATAGAGACGAGTTCAAGACCAATACCTGAAGAGGTGTTGTTATTAAATTTTTCAAACTGCAAGCTATGATGCGTAATACTAAAGAAGGACTACTCTTTAAGTTGTATAAAATACGCATTGAAAATTAAATAAGTCATTTCTGTAGTAAATTAATTAAATATCTAATAATTTTAAGTTATAACAACCAAATGCATAAGCCATATTTAAATGGAAAAGCGCATCAGTACATATATTACCCACAAATCATTTGATATGTCAAGTCGTTCTGTAATTTTATAAAAAGTCTGAAAATTTAACTTTGCAAAACTGATGTGGGCAGAAAACTACTGATAAAAAACGATTACATTGGCCTTTGTCTTTTGTGTAGTCCTCGTATGCTGCCTCAAATTTAGATCTATTAACAGTTTAACAAAATTGCAAGCGGACCATTGCCAAGACATGTTTTTCTAGTTGATGTCGCCAACAAACTTTGGTTGTTAGCCAAAGCCAGATAACATCAAATTGACATTACGAATGTCAATTACTTTTAGTAACTTATTTTTATTCTTAGAAATTGTGTGGTTTTTGAACTCGCCAATAGAGATTGCAACAAAACGTTACTAAAACTCATATACTATAAGCGTTTATATATGATTTTTTTATGGAAAATATTCGTACAAACGATAAGTAAGTTAACTTCACTATTTAAGTTTTATTACAAAAGAAAAGAATAGATTTTGTATTCATTAATTTTATTCAATATAATTCAAAGATTATATTTAAATGGATATTAATCAAATAAATGTATCCTTTTTTAAAATCGTTTAATTTTGTTCATATAATACCAAATTTAAATATTAATTGCCGACGTGCAATAAAACAAAAATTCTCCTTAATTGACCTTAAGCTGTTTTCCGGCGGATACCACAAGTATTGTCAGTTATTCAGGGATATCTGCATGAAAAATATGTTTCCGCTGCAGTTTCACTGCGTACAGCAATGAATGCAGCATGCATTTTGTATTCGTTCTTATGGCACAACCTCGCTGCAATATCCTTAAAACCAATAAAGCCAATAAGATTTAAAAATTCACGGGGTCAAATTGTTAACGGCTCATTTAAAGAGTTTCACTTCTTCTCCCTTGATATTAACAAAATTCGAGTTTATTTATGAAACTCTTCTTTAACTTGATATCTTTTTATTTTTAAATGTTTTTATACAAGCTATTTTCATATGTATATATATATTTACTACAACAAATAAAGTTACAAATTTTAAATGGGTTTGTATTTCTTGAAATATTTTATTTTTGGAGGAAGAATCGCTTTCCCATGGGTGGTCTACCTGAAGTCTGATACAGTACATATAAGTCTTCTGCAAACATAACTAATATTTTGGAATATTTTGAATAAAGAATATTTTGCCGCTCAGTTTTGAAATATTTCTGAAACATTAAAAAACTTTTTTAAACTTTTTTCATATTCTACATACAACTTTTTGTTTGCTTCTTCTTCTTAGTGAAAGTTCATCCGCTTAGAAATCCAATGACTTCAATTTTTGTTTTGTTGACAGCTTACCAAAAAAGTAACCTATGGTTTTCTTGAACCAATGTCAGAAAGTCTTCGTCCATCTTCACATCTTTCATTAATCGTATTTCAATGATCCACTTGATTAGACCGTATTTTAATGGATACCTTAAGATATTACTGATATTACATTTTTTTTTTTATAAATTATAATAGCGCTGCCGAATTAATGACCTGCCCCATCCAAACTCATTTTTAACATAACTCTATAATACGAGATTACAAGGGGTTTAAGTTTATTTATCGATTCAATAGTTAAAGTCTACGATTATACACTTTAAGGCAATGTGGAGGAAATATAACATTCAGCATACGTATTCTCAATAATAATGGCAGCTCTCGGAAATATAAGAATTTTTTTTCGTTATAAAAGTGAATCTTGCCTTCTTGATTTCTACTCGTAATTTTTTATAATTTTCTCATTTTTCATTGAGATGGCATTCCAAGTATGTATACTCTTTCAGTGAACCATTTGTGGTCAATCTTGTCGTTCTCATATGTCATTTGCCTATTATAATATATATATTGTACTTTATTGTAATTCAATTTGAAACTATACCTATTCACTACATTTTCTTGCAAAATCGTTTAAAGGATTCTAGATAACAGATTGTCCAGCTAATCGGTTACTAGCATTGTTTTCTGAAAAACTAAATTGGTAATCTTATAGTAAAATAATTATAGTTTTTGGATCAGAAGTTCAAAATGCATATTTAAATGCAATCATTATTATTATAATGATTGCATAAAAAATTTAAAAATATTATAAATATATACTCACAGTAGTTATTATAAAAATAACAAAAATCATCATGCTAACTATTTTAGGTGAACTTGAAACTTCCCAATACTCAAATAATTCTAGACTAGAATACAGAAAAATTCACTTCATCAAGTTGACACATTTCATTAAAATAATAACGCAAACATTTAAATTAATTTATTAATATTAAATATAATGACAGAGATTATTTGCTAGAATTAATAACAAATATCCTATAGAATGGTCAACAATTTTCATTATTTAGAATAAGTCATTGAATGCTCTTTAGTAGTCATGAAGAAATTGAACATATTGAATCGCGGAATTAGTTTAGTGTACATGGTCATGCATTGGCTACTCATCTTATCGGCTCAATGTACTTTCATCTATTGTAAAGGCACCCAACGAATTAAGACTATGAATTTCTTAAGAACTTATTGCTTCATAGCAATATTCTTAACAATAATCTACGTACCATCTTTACTTTTCGCATTGTTTGTTATGAAAGGGGTAGTAACGCGTCAATTTGCCATGAGATACTTTGTATGCCTTCTAGCCAGAGTTTATCAAATCAGTCATGAAACACAGTTTAAAATACTTATAGGTGAAGTATATGAATTGCTACAGGAACTGCGGAGTTTTAGTAAACACTCGAACTTCTTCCGTTTTTCCCATGTGGTGCTCTGTGTGCTGGCATTACAGAGCATGCTTCGACTAATGGGTGAAGTTTATCTCAGCGAGTCATTTCTACAAATTAGAGGGGTTCTAACATATATGCTTTATACCATGTTCAGCTGTTTCACACTTGTTTCATTTCTTATTTTGTTCACAATGGTGATGATGATTTTAATACTTCTACTATGTTGTTATGATGAACTGCATCGTTGTACTCGACGCATATCGAATGATGTGCGTACGTTACGAATGGGACAAACAATGACGAGCGGTGAGCGTTTAGTGTTGGTGGAACAGTTGCGTTCAATCATGGAGCAGTTGAATACAGTACGCACTAAATTGTTTATGGTGACAACGCGCTTGATTAAGTTCTTCAGATTTTACCTGCTTCTTGGCATACTTTACTGTTTAGTCTTGGCAATGACTGAACTTATAGAGATGCATCCAAATTGGAAGACACTTCATATTATGAAAAGTTCTATAGCACTTTTCAATCTTGCGTTTTATGTATCCGTCTTTGAGATATTTATGTGGAAATCGAAACTTTCAAGAAGTTTTTGGAGTTTACATTTACTTAATTATCATCGTAAATTTGATAGAACAGTAAGTGCGCATTTAATTCTAATAAATATGTTAACAATTTTATTAAATTTTTGCTATATATCTGCTTAGATGGACAAATTATTATACTGCGAACTAGTCGAACATATACAAGTGAAAGCTTATGGGATACGTTTGGACACAAAATTGTTTTGGAAAATCTTGAATTTATCCTACACATATATACTTATGAGATTTGTTTACCAAAAATTTTAAATTTAAATAATAATAAAATGATTTGTTTTAAAATTCAGTATTTATATCTGTACATCAAAGTCACTACTTATTTGTTTTTAAAAGTTAAAATAAATTTTATACAGGAATTTTTTTTGTATATTAGCACTATTCTTTTTCATCCAATCGAATTTATTTGTAGCATTTCTTTCGGTTTCTTTGGCAAATTTCTCATTTCTAAAGGATCTTATTGAGAATTGTGATGAGGCATTAGATTTCACGCAATGTATTATGGTCATAAAAAGGGGTGTCATTCCAAAAAGTGTAAACAATTTATTATAAAAAAAATTATTTTAGAAAAATAATAAGAAAATAGTGGCAATATACAAAACTGAATAAAATTCATATATAAATATTTTTAAAAAAGCACAAATAAACTAACAAGACTCTTAATACTTTTATAGCAACAAAAAAAATACTAAAAATACTACCTTTTAAAACAAATCTTGCAGTTAAGAATGAATGCTAATGAGATTGAAATTCAAAGTAAAAATATATTTAAAAGTTTTACATATAAAACTGAATAACTAGTGGGTTCTTTTGAATAGTTGTTAAACGATTCCAACATTTAAATACTTAGATATATAATACAGTAGCTATTAACCAAAACGAACAATATAAAAGTATATACTATATGTAGATGAATATGGGGTATGTCAAGATAATGTTTGCACAACGTATTACTTATTTATTTAAGTGACATAAATACTTATCCATTTTCCTAAGTTGTAACTTAGATATATGATATATATATATTTGTCATAACGTATCTACCATTTACGATTTTAGTATGCTCTACGAGTTTTTGTTAACTGTATCTTGGATTTTATAAACAATATCATTATGCCAAGCACGGTAGAATACTTGAACAATATTCAATAATATGATAGCGTAAGACTTGCACAACTTGAAAACAACTCTGATCTCATTTATTTTTAATAATAGCTCCTTGAACCTTATTTCGCATACAACTCAAAATGTTGCTAAGAAATTATACTCATTTGTTATTAAAATAGTTCACAATTTCGTTTCTTGATCCTTGTCTCTCATAGCAGTACAATTCGTCTTAAGAAATTGTACTATACTCTTAGACATATCACAGGAACCTTAATTAAAACCTTATTAATTAATAAGTAATTAATTTTTCGAGGGGCATAAAAGCAAAGGATAAGGTGTATAGATACCAAATTTCATTCACTCAAGTTTATGGTTTTTATTTTCAGTGATTTTTTCGGTCAAAGAAAAATTTGATTTAATCCAAACAAGTACTATTGTTTCAAAAATAAAATTTGTAAATACTATATTATATATTATATTATAATTTATTGTTAAATTAATATGCTAACAATGCATGAAGAAAATATAT
Organism: Teleopsis dalmanni; assembly: GCF_002237135.1. Taxonomy (NCBI): domain Eukaryota; kingdom Metazoa; phylum Arthropoda; class Insecta; order Diptera; family Diopsidae; genus Teleopsis; species Teleopsis dalmanni. The sequence goes on from NC_051846.1 coordinate 11,334,376, forward strand.
AAAAAAAATCAGGAAAAGACCGGTCCACGATTCAATGCTAACAGAGTTCAATTTTCTGTCTCTTGCAGTCCAATAATTATATACGCACAATTAAATGAACCGATTTTTGCAAAGACCAGTGATGATGTATATTTTGCCATATTCAAAACAGCTGATTTTAGAATTCGAAATAGATTTCGAGTCACAGAACATTCTTAATCCTTAAATGAATTCATAAGAAAAACCAAAACTCATTTCAATACTAAATCTTTACTTTTCAAACATGTATATTTTTTTATTGAGTTCACTTCCGTCATGAACTTGCAATGCATTGCAATTAAGTACCATCTATTCCAAAGTTATAAGAAATATTTTTTAAAGAACTTGTGCTATAAATCCTTATTGAAAACTCATTTGCATGAAATAAATGACCGAAACGAAAAACACAAAAGATAAGCCACGTAAGTACAAACTAAGCACTTTGCAGTGCTCATCCAAGCCCGTGAACCCTCACACTGCAATAAGCAATCCTTGGTTTCAGTTCCATGGAATAGAGTACAGCGAAGGTGGAAACATAAATATGTTCACTAAAATAAATTGCAGTTTCCATGTAGTAACCATGTACCAACTACCAGACACAAAGTAACAGACACAAGTATGCAAATATATCGGCGCCGTGAAGAAGAAATTTCAATTGCACTTTCCAAACAAGAAGAAGCATGCAACTATTTTTCAGTAAGTATAAGACCATTATTCAAATGTGACAAATTTGATAAATGGAATTTGAAAAGAACAAAAAACTATATAAAAAGATTTCTTATTTCTATTTAATAAACAAGAGTCGCTTTGATAATTCTAAATAGAATAGAATTACTTGCAAACATCATAAAAAATATATTTCGTATTTTGAATTCAAGGATATTATTTAAAGTATTTAATATAAAAGATTTAACTAATTATTATTCTAATAAACCTTGAAAAATATTTTAACAATTTATAAATAATTAATTTAATTTCTAATTAACAATAATACTTCAGTAATTTATAATATTTTTATAACTCTCCTTATAATTGTATAATATAGGATATACAAGTTATCAAGCAAGCAATCCTCACCTGTCATAAATCACAAAGAAATGTTGTTGTTCCCTACTGAAGTTGTATAAAAAGTTAATATAATAAACAACAACTAATGCCTGTAATCCGAGAGTAACTTCAATTTAAATCCCACCTAGAAGAAGCTAAGACGATACACGCAATGCCATTGCGGTTACGTTCCGGTAAATTTATGAGAATTTATGCAATAAATTTCAAATTTATGCTATCTTGAAGTCACATTGTGTTGGAATTTCGTACTAAAACTGGGGAACATACCTTATTTATGAGATTGCAAATTTGAAATCCTTTTCGTTTGTTGCTTAGTAGGTTAAGAAACCCTGTGCCAATTTGCATGATAATCTCTACAAACGCTTCCAGTCTCCTTCCACCTTCCACCTTCGAATGAGCGGAGTGCAATGTATGCGAATAAGCGGATTAAGGTATTTGTCATATCAATAAACTTTTCCAAGACCACCCATTTAATCATAAAAATTATTATTGAGAAATGTAAAGTGTTATATGTCCTCTTGATATGCATTTATACTGATTTCCTTCTTATTTTTATGCTTATTCCTTTCTGTATTGCTACTTTCTGGCTCTTATTACAACTTAATCCTATTAGGTTTTACATGTAGTGTAAGTCACTTCATATTCACATCTTATCATCTTCGACAACCTGGTCAAAGGACAAATCAATTTTTAGAAATTGGATGTGCAATCAATTTGAATTACGTGTCCTTATATAAATGAAAATATTTAACTAAATTAAAATATAAACTTTGTATTTTTATTTAATCTCAGAAGATAGCTTCACACCACACATTTATGTCAAACCTTTCGCAAGATTATCCATTTTGCTAAACCGAATAATATCCTATTGGTATTATTGGTGTATAGATACCTACTATATACATACTCAATAATAGATATCTATGGCAGTTACTTCGAAGACAAAGTTCGCCTATTAAACTATAAAGCCTTCACCCTTAAATTATAATGATATCTACGCCAAGTTCAAATGTCGCATGAATCATGCTGAGTACCTATTAGATACCTTTGAAGTGAAAAAAGATGTCCGAGTACTTCCGCCGCATTTATTTATCTAACAGTTTGGTGAAAATATGAGAAATACATATATACATATAGTACCTATATATAGAAATATTGTTGGTAAACAGTAGATATGCCATTCAGTGGCCTCCGTCAAAACAAGTAGAAGATCTGAAATATGCTGACAGAGCTTTTAGTTGAATTTTTAAACTTCAAGCAGAAATATTAAGACAGCTGGGTTGAGTAGTGGTTAAACAGGCAGTAAATAGGTAAGTAATATGCATACTTATACATTAAATTAAAATAACTTCAATAAATAAAGTGTCTCATAAATTACATACGTTTAATGTTGAGCCTTTTCCGAATTAGTGCATCTGGCCACTTTTATTCTTTAATAGCTGGAGGGTTTCTGCAGAATCCCACCCATCTCAGTGACTAATTTGTGTATTCCTCATAAACATCGTGATTATTCAATGACTGATCTAAGATCTGTACAATGCCCCGTGCGGTTAGTAATTACTCTGAGATTAGAAAGTGCTAAGTGCCCTACTGTCCGTTTTCATATATAGCTTCAGGGCTCTGTCCCTTATGTATTTTTTGACCGGATCTATTTTAAGGTCTCTTAGCATGTCATTCGTGCGGATGTACGATGGCACTCTGAAGAGTATTCGGATCGCCTGACTTTGAGTAACTTGTAGCTTCTGGATAGTAGGAACGACAGCTTTGCTGTACGCGACATACCCAAAAAGTAGAGCTGGTCTAATCATCTGGCTTTAGACTAGCTTGTTGTTGTGTTTGAAAAGTTATGGTAAGCATTACAGTGTTTTTGCGCAACTATTTCTTTTGACTTTTATGTGCTTTTGCGAAGTAAACCGCTTATCAAACGTGATGCCTAGGTATTTAATGCTGTCCTCCCAATTAATCGTTAAGTCATCAACTCTCGCTCTCGGTGGATGCTGCTTTAGTCGGGCTTTAGTTGTCTCATTGTTAATTTTTACTTTTCATTTTTAGAAGAACTCCAGTGTGAGATTAACATGCAGCAGAAAAATATTGCTTTTAAGTGTTCATATTTGTGTAAAAAAATATATTCTTTGGCAATTGGCAATTGAAAGTATTTCATTTTATTTTATTGCAATTAAAAACGCATTGCTTTAATTTTTTTTTCTGTTTTTTTACGTACTTAAAATTAATATCTCAATGTGCGCGTTAAAAATGAACATAAAGAAATTTTATTTCTTTATATAATTTTAATTTTTTATTTTTAACAGAAATTCATTTCACTAACAATCCTTCGGTGCCTTGATATTTGCATATAAATTAAAAAAATAACGAAGATTGCAGAGAACCACAGAACTTTTCAGCATTTTAGTCAGTGTTTCATTTTGTAGCTTAAAACTTGTAATTGCACCCCACGGCTAAAAGGAAAAAATATGAAAAAAAAAAAATTTGTATATATTATGTACCAAAACCAAAAAAAAAAAAGGAAGATGAAACTCAATGCTGTGCCGCCTTTTAAAAATTTCATTTCACTTTTCTTCATAAAATTACAATTGCGCAGAATGCGAATAATAAATTCTCACAAAAGTTTCTGCTGTTAAATATTTCATACTCCATGAGCAGCTCGTTAGTTGCGCGCATAAAAATCTTGCATCTTAACTTTTCACAACAATTATTTTCCTTTATTAAAATATCACTAACGACACCGGAATAGAAACGAATCTGAAAATATTTACTTGAAGTTTTCAACTAAAGTTTACACAGATTACATTAACGTTACGCAAATAATGCTTTCATGTGAATCTTGCTGAATCGTGCATAATAATAATCGTCGTGGATGACTAACTACACCATACAATATAATCAACTCTTTTAGTCCTGGTACATATATTCTTCAGAAACGATTAAATCATAAAAATCTAACAAATTAAACTTGCATATGCCATAGCAAGAACCACTAGTGATAGATACTTTCATTTGATTTAGATACACTCAGATATAGTCGAAGCATACATTCAGATGTGCTTAACCTGAATTTGTAGTCAACTATAAATTTATCTTAACTTCTTCTGGTTAAGATATTTATTCTTCATAATATTATCGTATGATTGATTCAAAATCTATAAGGGGCTGCTACAAAACACTTTTAAACTGCCATAATGTCACTATTCAATTTCAGTACAGAGAGTTCGATTACTATTATATCTGCTAACTATTGTTGAAGTAGATCGAGATTTCATAGATCATAGATCTATCATAGATCGAGATACGTTTTTCAAACAAAAAATGACTTTCTAAATGAGTAGATAAACGCCGACTACTTTTTGCCCAATACCATGCATATGTGAATTGGCGATATCAATATAACAAGTATGCGGCAAATGAAATAATTGATTTGTGAAATATCTGCATGTCTAAAGGGTATTGCAACATAAGATACTTAAATGTATAGCGGCTTATTATTTCAAGAAACTATGCCATACGTACATTTACGTCTGGATGAATGCCCTCTTATGACTACTGAGTAACTTAAATAGTGGCTAAGTATTTGTATATAAATTCACCTGTAAAAGTTTATTGCTTCAAATGTTTTAAAATTAATTAATAATTTTGTAGCTGTGTAATACATACAGGCGATGTTGTCATGTACCATATCAAGCATAGTCTTTTGGAAGATACTGTACATATGGTGTGTAATTCTAATGCAGATTTGACATAAACTAATTAAAGAAGATAAATGCAAACGTGCACTTTGCTTTGCTTGCAGCGAACGTTTACTTGATTTCCTTAAGGATTCATAAGCATAAATTCTAGGTATGCTCAGAGCAATAACTCATGAAATTTGTATCCTTTTAAGGCAAATGGTTCGGTGTGGACTTTGTACACTTAATTGATTATTGTGAAGGTAGTAGAACTCTTAACAGATTGAAGTCACTTTAGACATTTATGTGACAATTATGCCACCAACATATGCATCAAATTGCTTGAACTAGAGCATAGATGGACTTTTTGTTATTAATTATAAACTTTATAGTAGTCAAACGGATTTTTTTTAAAGAAAAAAAAAATTAATAAATTATAAAAATAATTGATTAAATTTTTGCTTTTAGTTTTCTTATTATTTATGGTCAGAGACAATCTCTTGCGAATGTTTCACTTCGTCCTTTGCACTAAATATTTTTTGTTGTTTGCACATAATTTATGTGCATTTTTTTAATGTCTGCATTATCCTTAACATATTGTTCCTGATTTATTTATTTTTTCCATTTACACTGCTGACCTCAATTAATGCAAAATCCTTATATTTCATGCCGCGTTTCCATTCGCACGCATTGCTGCGGACCTCGTCTCCTATAGTCAATTTAAATTACCAAAAATATATGCGGCTTTGGGTATGTTCAAGGATTAAGAGCCCAAAAGGAATTCATGTACTTATGCACTTGTGTGTAAACTCACACTTAAAAGCAATTAAAATTTTAAATCACTGCAAGTGAAATAATTTGCTGTTTTATTGCGAAGACAGCTTTGGCCGAAATATACGGAAAATATTTGCATGGCATGTAAGTGGGCGGAAAAAATGAGGTTAAAGGCTTTTTAACGACGACTTAAAGATTACTGCCAAGCGCTGCGGTATTCATTTAGGTTTATAAGCATACATTTCAGCACGTAATGCTTAAATATTTTTGTAAAATTAATAAATTTACCAACAGAATAGTATTGAAATGTAACTATTCGTATTAAAAATAAAAATATAATTAATTACTTCAATTACTCTACAGCTGGTTAATGATTTCGTTCTAATACAAACACAGAAAGTGGATTTGTTAATAAAACTTTCACAGGAAATTAACAAAACACCAGAAAACTATGCGAACATAAACGTCAAGTACGGCTTTGGGTCAGTTGGTTAAGGTGCGCTGACCCTGAGCTTCAAATTTGGCAGGGCACGAGTTCGATTCTTGGTACTAGCAGTCTCTAAAAATTATTTACGAATAATTAAATACAAGAATTATTTCCAAGACCACTGATGAGGTGTATTTCGATTTATTAAAATAATATTAAACGAATTTTTCTTGTAGTTCACTACTGTTCGAAAAACCTCTTTATAAATTTAAAATAAATTGCTTGTAGACTAAATGTATAAGAAATATAACTAATAAATAGAATACAGCATTTTTTAATCTATTTTCTAAAGAGGTTTTTTCGAACAGTAGTGAACTACAACAACAAAAATTTTATTTTTTATATTATTTTAATTAATTGAATTTTTGGCTGACCACACAGCTGTTTCGAGTATTGCCAAATACCCATCATCAGTGGTCTTGAAAATATTTCTTGTATTTAATTATTCGTAAATAATTATTTTTGAGACTGAAAGTACCAGAATATAATCTATTTCTGTATGCAATAGTTATTCGATTTTTATTAAACATTTTTATTTATTTTTTATCTGCAATAATTATTGCTTTCTTTACTTTTATTGGCTTTATTATAGTTTCTTGAAGTAGTGCTTTAATCACAGTATCTTAACTCTTACATTGCAAATAATTATTAGTAACTTTTAATTTGTTGATACAAAAAAATAAATAATCACTTTAGTAAAAAATACATTTAACCCTTGAAAAATAAACACAACATTCAACTTTGCTTTTTCTACTATTAACTTTTTCATAATTACTTATAGCAGATTTTTTCCATTTCCATTGAAGTTTACTCTAGCAGCGTTTCCTACTTGGTTTCATTATTCTGCAATTTGCACCCTAGCTAACTTTTTAACAAATTATTTACACTTTATTGCATTTACTTGTTATCTTAAAAACAATTTCTGAAAGGAAAAGCGATAAAAATGTTTATCGAAGCAAAAGAATCTTTCATCTTCACAGCTACTTAATTTTTGTAGTTCATTATTTTTAACTTTCAGCCCATTAAAAAAATATGACCCCTAACTTTGTTATGCCTGTGGACAGGATATTAGAATACATCCTGTTCAAGGAAAACATTCTAATGAAATTTCATATTCTTGCTCAGTCATTTCTTTTATCAAATATAAATACAAGAAAGTGAACATTTTTAAAAAAGTTAATTTTAAATAAAAAATTTTTAATATAAATAACAATCGTTTCATGTTTTCCTTTTCTTCTTTACTTTTTGCAATACTAAAATATTTTAGGGAATCACACAATATACATAAACCTTTATATTAAATATTAGGCGGGTACATACGAGTATAATGTTTTGAAATTTTGAAACTAATACAAGATTAAGTTATTAATAATCCATTTGTTTATTTATTACTATGTGGGTATCTGCACTGCGACCTTAAGATCTATTGTACGCCTACTAGACCTATAGTATTTTTCTAAGTTCGCTTACCTCTCGATAAACCGTAGTATAATTCCTACTTTAACGAGTCTAAGCTTTTGAATCTGTAATATTTTTGTTCCTAATACCTTCCGACTTTTCGTTGATTTCTCAGCTAGTTTTACAACTAGTTTTAGCATGTATCCCTAGTTTCGCTAGCTGTTTTTTTAATCTACAGTGTCAGGTTTATAAGGTCCTTGAACCTACTATGATACCTATAATTGACTTGGATTGTTAAAATCCTAGTAATTTGTCACAGTATTCTGTAAAATTGTTTAATTTTCTCTGGCCGAATGGTTCTGTATCCATTAGCCGCTAGACTGCCTCTTTCCTAGCTAGTTCAACTGCTACTTTCTTACCCGATATTCCAATGTGCCCCGCTATCCCTTTGAATCGATAGCTGATTGTATTGTCCTAATGTGTGTAAGCCTATCAAGATATTCCATTACCAGTCTATATGTTACCTGGTCAGAGTTGAGTGCCTTGATATAGCTTGGCTGTCGGTCAGTATTACGGTATTTGAATATGCAAGTTTCTGTCGATGTTGAACAGAGCACATCTAGCTATTGTATAAATTTCACCTTAGAATATGGTCATGTTCTTGCTTAATACTTTTTAGTGTCTTTTGGCTGGTCCTACTATGCCCTAGGACGCTCATATATTAGAGAGTCGTCCATATAGCCGAATATACTTTCTCAACGTACTTTATTACTGAGTTCAGTTATAAAGGATTTGTAAAAGCTTAAATTTGGGTTTAACGTCGTGTTCTATGGCACCAAGAATTCAGGATGTTGCTCGGCAAGTACTAGGATTCTCTTGTTTAAATGATAAACAGATATGTTAGGTTTGTAAACAGAATCAGTTCTTAAGAATCGCATATAGCATATCATTTTTTCATATAACTTGTGATGTATAACTTAAACTGATATACCATAAGACCATTTAAAATAGAATATATTGGTTTTTAATATATACTTATTTACTTGTTTAATATATCTTAGTAAATCCGTAGTTTTATATTTAAAATATTTATTTTGTATATGTAACCGTGAAAGAAGTAAAACATTGACTGTGAATGGAAGAATTAACATTTGTTATAAGATAAAGTAAAATGATAATAGATAGGATTAGAAAAGTTCATATAGAATTCCCTTAGACTTAAGTTAATTCCTGATTTATATGTTGACAATTTGTAGAAGCCATTGTAGATTTAAACTAAAAATGAAATTCTTTAAATATGAAAATAACGCAACAAAAAGCATCGTAAAGCATTCAATATTAAACTTTCATGAGTGCTTAATTTAAGATACCATTAGGAATGCAGAGGGATTTTTGCAGTAAAATTTTGCATAATTGAAATATACTGCAACTACAAATGTTTAAATGCTATCGTTAAGATTTTATCTGCAAAAGAGTTGCACAGTTAGAGAGTGTTGAGCTGATGGAGCTGGTGGAGCTGGTGGAGCTGGTGGAAGCACAGACTGTGCACAGGACAATAAATTACTTAAGCTCGTTAGAAATGAAAATAGGACATTGTTACCAGTCGCTCCAACACAAAATACTAGAACTCAAGACTCGTAACAAGCCGTGAATAATATTTAAGTACCCTACGCACATGGATGTTAAACAATAATAAAGTGAATATATTTATTTTAATTATGAGAATGTGTATATATGAAATTTAAAATAAATCACACAAATTATTGTAACGAAATATTGAATAATTAAAAAAAATTTAGGAATAGCTCATTTGATTAAATGGAGAAAAAAAGATATTTACCATATTTAAAAAAACTAGTATCTATAATTGTTATTAGGGAGTTTAGGGCTTGCCTAGAAGTAGATGATACTTCAAAGGAATATAAACTTACTATCAGATAGTCAAGCTGCTTTAAAGTCCTTGAGTTCACTCTAGTTTACAGCTAGGACAATCTTTGACTGCTATCTATGTCCAAATAAGATATCGATGCAGTTCAATATATCTCTAATCTGGATCCCCATTCATATGGATATTTTTGGCACTTGTGAAGCAGGGGAGCTAGCTAGGTGGCGTGGTTCAGGAAACCCGAGTGGTTTCCTTAATTCTTACACTTAAACCATCTGTGTATATCGTTAATATCATACACACTGCCACTGAGTTTCTCATGTGCCGAACTTTTTAACAAAAAAGGGGAAGACTCAACGATATGCAGGCATCTGTATGCAATTTGGCTATGCTCCAAAAAAAAATGGAAATTCAACTCTCTCTTATTTAGATACCCCGTAAATATATCAGTCTTGTAGTAGGTTTACTTAGAGGTCATTACATTTTGGGTACCCATACAAGAAGATTAAATCTACCTTTCATATCTGCTGGGGTTGTGGTGAGGACGATGAAAGTGCCTCCTATCTATCGTCTACTAACTTAGAAGCTTTCCTATTTGAAAATCTTGGCAAACTGCTAGACCTCCCTTCAAAAAGCGTTATAAGCATTGCCAAAGGTTGTAAGTGAACCCCTGAGTTTTTAATAACACGGTAATACAATGTGCCTATAGGGCTAAGTAGATCCCTTGAAATCGCCGGTATTACCTAACCTTACCTAACATAATAAACAATAAAGTAAAATATTTTTTCAAATTTCGTAGACGTAGGGTATTACTTCATTTGCATCACAGATATATTAATTTTTTATATTAAATTTTAATATTCCAAATAGCCGCTGAATATTCAGAAACTGCAGTTGAAGATAATATTCCCTTCTTTTCAGATCCAAAAACTTCTAGACAAACATAAAGATATTCCAATAATCAAATAATATATAAAGCAGAAATATTTTCGAAAGAGAAATATATAAATAATTTTTTTTTGTGACAAGCAAATATGGGATCCGTACCAAATATGAAAAAAAGGCTTAGCTCAACGTCAACTATAGATAAAAAATTATAGGAGAACGGCATACATTCTATCTCTCATATGTTAACATTTGACTTAAGTGGTTCTTAACATTTCGTGTGACTTTTGTACTGCAGTCGGAAAACAATATATATTATGTATATATTATGTATATATAATATATAATATGTATATATTATATATATATTGAAATCTATATTTTTCTAAGCTAAAGTGAAAAAATATTACTGAAGAAAGAAGGTTAGATACGGATGTTATTATGTATACCTAGACTTTGTGACAAGGATCAAGAACACTAAGGTGTTAGGAGAAATATATAATCTATAACAAAAATCAAATCGAGAGAAAATATGCTAGTGCGATAAACCTCAGGAAGAAGCTAAAGTAATCGAGCATCTTGTATTTTTTTTCAATATATGTCGGTTCATGATATCACCGAATTTGCAGGTACTTAAGTTACACTAATGTATTTCTAACTAACTAAAAAAGATATATCAAGTTGAATTTATTTTAATAAATTGTACGAATAATACGACTTTATATACGAAAAATTTCTAATTTATTTTGCATACAACTTTATCAATTATCTTCTGATAATATTAATTTCTCCATGCTTAAATCATTTTACAAGACAACGCATATAATAACTTGAAGCAATACATATGTTTGGAATAATCGCATATAACTTCCACACCATAAGGGGTTTCATCAGTCAAATATATTTCTTTAAGTAAATATGCTTTTAATGTCTCGTAAGTAGCTTTTGATATTCGAGGATTCTCTGCCGACAATAAGAAAGTGCATTGGAATTACAAGATTGTGTGCTCATATCAAAGTTTGCTTGAATGCTCAAGCATCCCATCTAGCATCTTGCGTATCCTAGCTGTGCTGTTGTGTCTATTATCCTGCAATGCTCATAAAAGACTTCAAGTATTGTCATAGATGTGAGTGCAAAACAACTCTCAGGTGTAATCTAGCACAACGTATGATAGGATAGTATGACAATGCTATTTATATTATATATTTGCTTTCCATTTGTTCTGTGCTTTGTTGATGCAACATTTTGCATGTTTGCAGATACAAAAGCAGTTAAATTTTGGGCATTGAATCTACATTTCAATACACAGTTGTGCACACCAAGTTTTAATGGATTTATTCATTTTTTCAAGGATGTGGTTTGAGTTTTTAGGGAAACTATTTGTTTTAATATAATTCAGTTTTTTATTTAGGTAATTTACTTATGTGCATTATGCGTACAAAAGCTTAACGTAATGTTCTTTACTTAAACAAAAAAAATCATTGCTAATGTCATAAGCTCTAAGTATCATTAGAGATACTTTGAAATTGTCACAAAAAAAAAATAACTGAGTTTTTAATGTTTTTTCTGGTTTTCTTCAACAAAAATCCGATTGAAGTTTCTTCTTTTGCTTTGGAAAATCGCATAAAATTTAAAACCCAATTTAAGTTTGACGCTTATTTTTACCAACATTGACACAAGCGGAAAATTTTTTATCCTTTCAAATGTTGACAACTGACGTAATAAGGATATCAAATATGACGCGAAAGGGAACGGAAGTTGGATTAAAATTAGATTGCAGAAAGTGAATAAATTTTTTCTTCCTGCTACGAACTAAAGAGGAAGTTATAAGTAGTTTCAGTATGTCCAACGGCTCAAAACAGTTAATGTAAATCTGAAAGGTTATGATATTAAGAAGACAGAAAGTTCTACAGTTGAAGGAGAAATTCTACGCCAAGCCAAAAGTCGGAAATAAAATATGCAAATGATAAGCAGTACAAGTAAAAGTTGTTAGTGTCACAAAGTCATAATGTGACAGAAAAAAATTTAAGTAAAAATTTGCAAGGAGTTAAATTCATAAAATGCAATAGTTAAAGATAGCACATAAAATATCAAATTCAATGTTTACTTAAAGCTTTAGTCAGTTGTTATAATTAGTCTGAACTAAATCGAATTGATACTAATGAATGCCTTTTTGTAAATAAATTTACTTGTACTATTTTAAAAAGGCATAATGATACACTTTTACCTATGGGAACTAAGAATGCCCTATCTCTGAGCGAGAGTCTCCTAAGCCCTATCTCTGAGCTAGAGTCTCCTAAGCACGGTTAAATATTGTATTTGAAAGCTACTTAGAAACCTAGCAATATCTTTTGATGTACTCTGAATCTCATGTGTTTTCAATAAAAATGATAAGGAGATGTTGGATTTATTTCTTGGCAATGGCAGGACAAGAGCATAAGACTAGCAGATTGCAGATTGAAAAGTGGTCGTTAACAGAAGCATGTTCAATTAAGAAACCATTGTTTAATTTGATTTTAGTTATGGTTAAACTAAGAAGTTAGTCTCTAAAAATCAATAGGATCAATAGTGTCTTTTAGTCTTTTGAAGTTAGCCCAAGCCTTTTTTAATCGTTTATAATCGCTCTTTATAAATACAGATGCAGTCTAATAAGTCAATATCATTCAAAATCGAGGGATAGTGAGGAGTACTGTAAAGTAAGTTTACTTAACCTTAGCAAGCTTGTTATGTGTTTCGCCGCCGTGGAACCTCTCACAAGTATGTGAAATGAGAGTAACTGAAGTAATATTAAAATAACCCTGAAGTGATATTTTTGCAACTACGGATTAACTTGAATTTATTAGTACGGCATAAGAATGATTTAGCGCCTTTTTTTACTTTGTTCTATCTGTGAATCAAGCAATCGGAAATATGTATTAAATCCCTATTTAATACATACTCTGAATAGTTTTAGTTAAATTGTGCAAAAAGAAGTTGCCTTTACCAAAGATATCTAATAGTCAAAGCAGGGTTATGCTTAAAGGTTCTCAACTCCTGAAGTTCTTTGGTAAGCTCGAATTCCATGTAGGTGAGGATATCAGGCACAAGGAAAATGCTTTTTATTGCTTTACA
>NC_051846.1:11347781-11385690 GCF_002237135.1 Teleopsis dalmanni
TGAACATTTTTTTTACATAATAATAAAATGAATAATACTGATTAAACTGGCATATCGATTTTATTTTATATTTAGAAATATATAATGCTGACAAGAGGTAATGGTTTTTCTTTATATTTAAAAAATATTTTTTTTATTATATATCTGCTCAATATTTCCTTCAAAGTTAATCATATTTAATATAACTCATAACACTAAAAAGAATAATCAAATAATAAATTGATTACCAAATGCATGGCAGGTTGCACTATCTTGTTGATACCACTAGTATTCCAATTTGATGAGATATAAATAATCTCAAAAGAATTCAGTAATGAATGCTTCAAGGGCCATGTATGTCCCCTTGACTACGCTTATGGATGTAAAGATACACAGGATTCATATAGAACGGGAACCTTTGACACATAGCAACTAGAAAGGTAATAAATTGATTAATAAATTATTAATATAAATTGATTAATAAATAATTAATAATTAATAAATAATATTAATTGATTAATGATTAATAAATTGATTGATATATATAAGGTTCATATAATTAAAGGAACGTTTACTGTAATCAATGTATTTTATTAACTTTTTGTTTATTTGCAAAATAAATATCGTATCCAATGTAAATATATATCTCCTTATTTCCTTTATAATACATATCCTTTTGTGTTTTAATTGAAAAGAATTTATATCACAACTTCGTTCTGCAAAGCGTATCCTTCTTTAACTGATATTTTTATAATAAAGAAATTTTTTTATTATATAGGAAAATGCTTTATGACATACATGAAGTAAATAATGGAAATTATTCGCTTTTAGAGAAACCCAACAGCTTAAGTGACTTTTTATGTTTCTTATCGATAATATCAGAAATAACTCATTTCTTCAATTACTGACAGCTTTTTCTATTCAAATATGTTCTTCTAATGTTTGTGTTCCAAACAAAATTTCAGAAATTTGTTTTAAAAAGTATCTAAAGTGCCTTTTCGTGTAAGAAGGACTAAATTAATTTTGGCGTATCACACAATTACGTGGCTTTTTCCATGCTAAATCTACATTACGCTTACTTTCCGAAACAAGCTAAATAAATTCAAATTTGTGATATGCAATTTTTATTTTTATTAATTCTAATAAAATTGTTTTAATTCAAATTTCATTATAGAATAAAAAAATGATTGGATTACCGGTTGCCGTAAGTAATGTGTTATGAAATTAAAATTGAAAAACTTTCTTCATAATTTATTTTATTTATTGCGATAAGCATTGTATATAAATCAAAACCTAAAAGAAAATTCAGCGTCAATGCTTAAATAATTAAATAAATTATTTTCTTTTTTCTTCCCACTAATATACTCACTAAGTTTGTGAGTCCATTTAGTATCAATTCGAAGTCATCACTAACATATGAGCGCACTTTTAATCGATTGCAGAGATCATATATACTATTATATAGATTCTAAATAAACTCAGTAGGATACCAATTCATTATACGTCTGAAAATCGATCCATCCATATATGTGACAACGGACGTGCTATAATTTGTGAACTTAAAAAGAAAAGTTTAAAGTACCATGGTACATTAAGACGAATGACATCCTCAGGGCCCTCAAGATTGATCCCATCAAAAAATACATAAAGGATGGAGCCCTGAAATTATTTGCGAAAACTGACAAACTTACCAACACCGCGTTATCAAATTTCAGAATGGTTACAGGCTCCTCGGGGAGGTATGCAGATCTGAAGTCAATTATTACTTAGTCTGATGAAGTGATAAATATTGATCTAGTCAAGGCGTAGAGAGAGGGTTTTAAGAATACCTCGAGTTAAGAAAGAGTAAAAGTGTTTAACTGCACTGACGCAAATAGCTTCAACATAATAAAAAGAAAAGGTCTTAGTCTATAATTGAAGGTATCTTAAAGACATATAAACGTGCTTTTTAAACATTTCCGCTGAAGGGAGAGAAACACTGTCATCACAGTATGGAAGACAATGTATTCAAGAGTAATTTTGATTTGATTATATTAATGCATTGAATTTTCAATTACAATACTCTACTCTTAATTTATTTGCTTATATGCTTATATAAATAATAAATCTAATATAATTGTAATTAAGCTCTTACAATCTATAATTTACATATCATGTGACTTTGCTTAACCATTTAAATTTACTCGTATTAACGTGTATCTTGGAACGTTTATTGTCTATGAATCATCGCAACCTCCTCGTGATATTTGTATTGTAATTTAGAAAACTTTTGTGTAACATGTGTGCTTTCGTCAGAATTGGAGTTAATCATTTTCTTAATGTCCTTAATGTTATGTTTAGTTTATGCTGCTTATCCCTAAAGTATGATTTATGATACTAAATCATCATTATGTTTAACAAATGTGTTTTACGTGCTCAAAGCAGTCTTAACATTTTACAATACAAATTGTCTGATAGCTACAAATTGAGCAGTCATAAATGGAATTATATAGAAAAATATTTTACAACAAAAATCAAACTAAAAAATCCTGAACTATTTTTTAGTAGATAGACTAAATAGAATTCACAACTCGAGTAATTCATTTAGATTTTTATAAGCATGCATTTTAATGCTTACCAAGCCATATTACCTTTAGTCAATCATGAATTGAGTATTTAACTGTATTTGTGAAATTGATTAGACGTTAGGTACCAATGAAAACTCGTCTTATGAGAGATAAAAAATTAAGCTACTCTAACACGAATTTCTCAGACTTCATCAGGATTCATCATCAGATATCAGGATTCAAAAATCTTAATCCAGCGCTCGTAAATAATCTAGTTCTATGTTATGCCTTGTGGTGATTCTGATTAGTACTGAGGTTATTTAAATGCATTGTAGTTACGTTTCAAGTTTTCATTTTGGATCATTCGCTTTTTATTGACAAAGTTTACATATGTGACAACGCTAAAATAAGAACGACAGGTAGTTTTTGACGTTTGTGCATATAATTAAGTAGACGGTGGTCGAACAATTGACTAGAGTACATAGTTTAGGTCTTTTTATTTACACAAGTTTAATAAATAGATAAATATTTTAATAAACAAGAAAAGTTATGATAAAAAACTATAGTTAATAACCCAACAAAGGAATTGCACTTAGTTAACGCTGATAATTGGTTCTGAGTCTATCACACAGTGATCAGAAAACTAGATAAGATGATCATATTTGTAGAACTTGAAGGATGAATAAGAGCTTTGAGTGCATCATATATGCAGTTATCGACGTACTTTTCCAGTATATATGCATTTTTTCTCTATAATCCAAAAAACTACCTTAATTATGGCATGAAGTTCTATTAAGAAAACTAACGGCATACTTTCTGTAGAAGAATTATATTTTACCGTTTCTAGTCCCATTTACTTGAAGTCCCTCTAAATGTGGTTAATGTATCTCCAATGATTCAATAGTAAATAGCTGCTCTTTCGATAGAATTTGATACTTCCTGTCAGATCGAATCAAATTTTTTTACTGCAAATTGATTTATTGAGCATCTGTATTTTTAAGTATATATAATACATATTAATTTTATTTTAATTTTTTTGAATAAAAATATTCAAGTATCTAATCAATATTTAATTTTTCTACATGCTATTAAAAAATAAATTTTTATCATGGCTTTTTTGCGATTCTGCCACTTAAAATACGAGCAATAAAATAGCTGGTACGTCACATCGCTCCTATTTTTTCTTATATATCAATTGATCATATATATAAAAAACTTGTAAATTTTATGAATAGTTTATGTATAATTCTTTTATTATTAAATTCATAAAAATAGTGAATACGAAGCAATAAAATATCATTAACACGAAAACCAAATCCATAAAAATAGTTGAACGTTGCATGTGCCATAAAATTTTATCAACTGCCAATTTTATGGCATTCACAGACAACATAACAAATCGTAGAGCCATTGTTGTATGGAATATATCCCGAACTCACATGCTCCATCCTATGGAAATCCAAATTTAATTGCTCAAGAATCACAATATAAAACTAATACGCAAATAATCGACAAAATTTGGCAACAAACAGCAATAAATGGAAAATAATGCTTTATTTCATTTTATGACTGTCCAAATTTTTTTTTTTATTGAAGGCATGAGACAATTTGATATGTCAATTTCCAATTATTTTGCTCGATTTTTCATAAAGTTATTATAGATAGATTATGGTAGAAAAAAATTTGTTACAATTTTAAATGAAATAAAATTAAGAAATTTATTTTTTTTATATAAACTAAAATATTTGATTTAAAATATATATTTATACAGAATATTTTAGATATATTCTATATATATTAAAAATCAAAAAAAGTTCTCTAAACTTACAAATAAACAACATTTTAAAATACTTAAAATATTTTATAGATATTAGATCGAACAATTCATCAAGCGAATAGTTTAAAACTGTTTAGTTTTTCCGAACTGCTTTTATAATGCGAAGTATATTATTTCAGATACTTCCGTAAAACTTTCAACCATTTCGATAAACTTTTACTCTCCCTAACTAACATTTTGATATGAACCAGCAGGGCGGAATAAGATGAACAAGATCAGATTACCTGTTGTTTTCACAAGGAACTGAAAAACCATTAATGTAAGCGCATCAAGTTTGGTTGCAAGTTCCATTGTTATTGTTTGGTTTCAGCTTCACCAGCGAAAATTGGAAAATGTTAATACTTCGCCATCAGCATTTCCATTTAGAAACGGAAAAGTCAGTTGTAAGAGCTTATGTTGCATACACATTGCAATTTCTTGCTTAAAATTGCTTAAATGCTCATGTTTTTTACTAAGATACTAACATCTTTCAAAAGAACTTAGGTCAAAGTTTATGAAAAGCCATGGATGCATTTAGCTATGAAGGAAGATTAAATGATTAAAATTGTATGCAAATAAAATTAGCATAAAAGTTTTTTTCAAAATACTTAAATATTAATTCCAAAATTAGCTAAGAAGATATATAAGGAAATAAATGAATTTATATCTGTATTGTGAAAGTTTGGTAAATTTAATATTGTTAAAGCAAGTTAAATCTCTTGAACTAAAGTATGACATTTAAATCCCTACCTTGTGTAATAATACTACTCAACAAAGAACATCTTAAACAAACCAGTGAGTTCCTCTATTACATCAGCATACTAGCTATAATAGATCATCTTAGCAGCTAATGTAGTGACTTCCAAGCCAAATTTTAAAAAGCACGGGGACATGTTGACTGATATCAGAAAACAATCTACAAAATCAACAGATTCAGTTTTTCTCGGACAGTAAAGCTATCTAACCATAATGCAAAATCAAATCCATTAAAGCAATGCTCCTCTCGACTGCCAACAAGTAACCAGTGCAACGAGAGTCATTGATCATTATTCTGGAGTAATAGAAAGAATTCTAGAGCATCGAAAAAATACGGATACGAAATTAATAAACTAGCTAGATAAGTATAAGTATCCACAACAGATTGACAAATACTGGTCTTATTAAATTTTCCGTAAAACGTTTCTATAGTCAAACTCTAACAGTTAGAGAATGTAAACGTTGAGCTATGTTGGGCAGCCAAAAAAGCCAAACTAACATGACTAAACTACAATACGTAAAGAAAGAATACCTTACTGAACAGAACCAAGTTCGAAATACCAAAAATTGCGGTGGTGTTAACATGCCTATGGACACCTATGTCGAAAAATGGGGTATTATTGTTAACCTAAAATACAATAGTTACAGGAAGTAAGAGGAAAAAAACAGCTAAACACATTTATTTCAATGCTCAGAGCTTAATTAATTAAATAATGCTATAAGCGATAACGATGTTTTTAGGGATTAGGGAATAGATCTAACCTTAAAAATATTATCTACATTGCCAAAATGCATCTGTTATTTTCTCAAATATAACGCCTTAACACAATTCTGGAAACGCTAATACCAGACGCCTTAATAACGGACATTCCAAACATAATTCTTACAAAAAAAAATCTGATTTATCAACCGCGTAGGTTGCATCTCTACTCGCTAAACTTTGGCGAGATATTTTCATTTACTCTCATGTTTTCTCTCATACAAAATCAAATTTTATATATATTTGCATTTGAACATATAGTAAATATCTTGCCAAAGGTTGATCAATAAACACACTGAGATTTTCACCACCAGATATATGGTAACATAATAACGTTTATGCGCTACTAGAACAGAAGACAAACCTCTATTGCTTTTAAACCCAACCTAGCAAATGTATACCATCCTATTTTATAAGATGAATTTGTATTAGATACATACGGACATGGTAAGATACATTCTTTTGATAAAGAAAATATTTATAATGCAACGACTACAAAAGTTCCTACCATACATTGTGACCGAAAAGTTTCCGGAAAATTTTAAATAAAACGCAAAATTCTTAATCTTCATCAATATTTATTTATCTCCTTCAAAATATGCTCCATTAGAAGCGATACACAAATGCCAAACGTTTCTTCCAATCATAAAACATTTTTATAGGCGCTTTCCGGTATGGCTTTGAGTTCCCTCTGCGAATTCTGTTTTACGTCTTCTATGGATTCAAAACGCGTTCCTCTGAGTGGTAATTTGAGGTTGGGAAACAGGAAAAAGTCACACGGTGCAAGATCAGGTGAATACGGTGGCTGTTCGATGGTATTTATTGAATGTTTGGCCTTAAAATCGTTGATAATGTTGAACAAATTGAGGTGAATCGGAACAAGCCGGGCGTTGACACGTCGCATACACAAATTGTCCACCAAAATCAAACGAGCCATCTCACGACCGATGCCTAGCTCTCGTGCTATCTCTCTAACACTCACATGAGGATTTTTGAACACGATTTCCTTTGCCTTTTCAATGTTTTCGTCGGTGGTAGAGGTCGAAGGTCGTCCAGAACGCGGCATGTCTTCGACGGTCGTACGACAGTCCTGAAAGGCTTTGTACCACTCATAAACTTGAGTTTTCGATAAAACTGATTCCCCATAAGCCTTTTGTAGCATTCGCAACGATTCTGCACACGAAATTTCGTTCGAAAAACAAAATTTGATGCAAACTCTTTGTTCAATATTTTTTTCCATTGTTTTTTTCGCAACGCACTACTGAGGTGAACTGGTTTCAACAGCTGCCGTAAACGAACTGTCCGACCAGATCGCGCTCATTTTTGGCATAGTAATTAAGACAGTGCTGCCAACTACATAAACTTAAAATATCGAAAAATATACAGCGCGCGAATTTTAAATGAGAATTTCCGAAAGCTTTTCGGTCACAATGTATGTCTTACATCTAATTATTAACATATAGAGGGTAATTTGAATATAATACATTTCTAGGGCAAGGCCTTCACTATAATAAGACTCTTGACACTATGGCCTCCTCTAAATGTGATTTTGTGACGGAGTATGATAAAGATATGATGATTTGATTCCTGATTTTAATAAGAATATTGATATTTTTATATTAGTAGAGTTTCTTCAGTAATAATTTACACAAATAATTTACAATAATTTTCAATTACAAAAATTATTTTGATTGAACAATTAATTAATAACTAAGAATGAAGTTTACATAATAATTTTATTCAATGAAAAAAAAATTTTTTTTTAATAACAAAGTCAGCATGTCACGCTTGTTTAGCACAGTTGGCTCGCCCTTAATTTTATTCTGAGAATCTAACAAAACTTTGGACCACAAACAATTTTGAAAACAGTTTTGGAAAGGAAACTTTTCTTGGCCACATTTCGCAATGACAGTTTTTATTATTTTAACCCAACGCAGCTGCAAGTTTCCAAATCTTAAGCTTAACTAAAAATCATGGAACGCTTGTTACAGAAGTGACAAAAAAGTAAAAATTTTTAAACTCCACAACTCCACAGAGAGGTTAGAACAACTTTACAAAGTTAATCAGAGTTTGAGACTACTTTACCGGAATTGCATACCCTACAGTTATTTCAAAACTGTATTTTGTATTCTTTTTCATAAAAATAATTTAGAAAAATATAAAAATTATTTAAATGTAGTTGATTTTGTTTTTTCAGTAATAAAACTAAAAGGATTCCATTATGATAACTCGCATTTACTAAATGCTCTTTGCAAATTTTATTCAGATCCTCTCATAACATAATATCTTGACACTGGTGTTCCAAGCATAACTAGTGCCCAAGACACAATTTTTCTCGACCACAAAAAAGATCCACTAATAGTGTATATACTCGTAGAATAAACTCAACCTGGGAACCATTCAGCACACCTTCGCGATAGACGCTCGAAGCATGATAATCCTTTTTAGCACAATGTCATCTTCGGTATACCATACTGCAGTGATCAAATATCTAAGCAAAAAAGAAATAAATTCACATACATGCAGTAAAATCTGTGGACTTATTTACTTAGTGCCTATACTAGATAGACTTTAGCCAGATTTTTATATTTATAGTAAGTGTGCATTATGTTAAAATTTCGAACAAAAACTTGTGTTACTTTTTTTTTACCTTATTTGGATATAACAACCCGTAACCGGGTTGCGGTCTGGCACAGCATGTCTCTCCAGGCGCCTTACGTGCATGGACGCCTTCCCCGATTTCGTACAACCAATCCGGTTAGTACTTTCTGAACTTGATCACTCCATAGGCCACTCGATATACCTCAACACCTTCTTCCTTCAACTACAGCTTCAAAAAACTGTTCCGGTGGAGCATCTTCATCCATTCTTACGACATGATCAAGGTAGTGAAGCCGCTGAATGCTATTGAATTATGACATTGTTGTGATAGAGCTCGAACAGCTCGTGGTTCAAAACTTGTAAGTAGTTGTGAAAAAATAAGAGTACATGAAAAAATCTTGCCAGGTTCTATCTTGTGTAGACACTAGGTTAAGTCGTTTTACAAAAAAGACAGTTGAAGGCGCTTATACGTAACATACAGTGTGGGTTGGTTCCTTTAGGAGCTCAGTATAAGTATCGTGGATGGCTTCTATATCTGCAGAGTGATTTCTTTGTATTTTCAATTGAATTTTTCTGAAAAATCGTATGAGATTACTTAATCTGGCCGGCGCATATAAGTACCAACCGATAACTTTGTTCATAAGTAAGCAGAACTTTTCAGTAGTTTTTCATAACCGTTGATATGTGAAGTGAGTCTTGTAATATACTCTCCTATATTAACTATTCTTCTTATTTCGCTTATCGTTTTTTCTCTTCCTCTTGCTGCCTTTGAAGTTTTGTTCTAAATGTTACCTTTGGGTGCTAACCAGGTATTCTTCTTACAGATTTCTTATGATTGTTTTTATGTTGATTTTCCTAGTTTTCCACACAATTCTCTTTCAGTATGTACTTCATTATTACGACTGTAACATTTTCAAACTCTTTATTGTAAGTATTTATTCTAAGTATTTAAGTATTTATTGTACAGTAAAATTAGTTCTACGACTTTATTGTAGATTTGAAGCTTAGTTTCCTTGTCGATCTCTCGTTTTTCACTAATTGTGTGGTTAAATGTCGATATGCAGTCGTTGCCATAATTAATACTAGCATTTTTGACATATAAAGGCATTTTAAAACCTTCAGCAACAAGTTTATTTTCCAAACTAAAAGTATCGCATTTCATTAAATTATTTCATTGATATCAAAATATTCTCATTCACAAAATATGACCAGAACATAATCTAACCAGAAATGCACATTAACGTCATCATCATTGGAGCTTCAACGATGTTCAACGCTTCCAACGTATAATTTAGCCACTCAGGCACATATTTGCAGAGAAACTAATTTATTTGGAATTCGGCGCGATATTGCCAGGGACATCATTTGAATTGTAAATAGAAAGATAGCAGTCGATTTGGTGCAGATTATTGTTGTTCTAGGGCAATGGCTTTTAGCAAATTATTGGCCATTAAATAAAATTGCAAAATATCAGCACACCAAACATAGTGCTTCACCAGAGACTTGTGTTTTGGAAAATATTTGACAAATGATGATACGCAAAACTGTAAATAATGTTTGCCATTTTCGACCATTTTGGCAAATATTTCAAATGAGTACGTAATGAGTACTCTCTGGATATAAACATATATTAATGAGACACTTGTGATTCTGAAAACAAAACCCAACAAAATATTATCAATCAATTGTAACTTTTGAGTCAATTTTGTTGTCAGAAATCCAAGAGAAATTCGTTTAACTGAAATTACAAATATAAAGTAATATCATATCAAAATGTGTACTATTTCACATTCATTGAAATACAAATAACAACAACAATAAAGCAATGCAATTGCATCTATGCCTAATAATTGCTTCAACAAAAATTACATACCTCGACTTCAATACAAAATGCACAAAGGATTCTAATCAATCAATTTTACAAAAACTGATATCCAAAAAATTTGGCCTGACATATTTTACACACTAATATTTTGTTGGATATAATGGAGAAGCATATTTAAAAGCATTTAGTATTACATTTAGTATAACATTTAGTATTTTATTGCTAATGACTTATGAACATCAACGGAATTAAGAAATACATGGACGTAACCAACATGAGGGACAGCAGTAAGTAAATAACAATTTAACCACCTTATGAATGAGTACCGTTTTATATCTACTCACAAAAATTAGTTTGTATATTAAAATTCATCCGTTATGGTTGCAATAGAAACAGTCCATCTTATAGACATTCCATTTCGCCATCGGTTATTCATATCTAAGGGAAGAATTATTCAATTATCAATCTTTTCATTATGAAAGACTACTTCAGAAACACTTTTATATGAAGTGAAAACACCTCTTCTTTATGCACTTGATATACCGGTGTATTTTTCAATGCACAGTTTCACCATGGATCCATTATATTTCATTATCAAATACACATTCGTCTATTATATCCGAAAAAGAGCTGGAGACGTAATCAATATTGTCCATACTATATTCATGTCTTTTTTCATGATCACAGACAATTATTTTCATCACCGATGTATTACTACAAAGACGCAGTTTCCATTATCAAATACATATACTGTCATAACCGAAGTATTATCACATGGACCTTATTCTTTATTAATTTTTTTTTTAATTTTTCATATGAAATCAACATTTTGCCTTTTTTAAAAGTTTAACTTGTACAAATAATTTTAAAATAAATAGTAATAAATGTAGAAATACTTAATAAATTTATTTATATCAACAACTATAACTATATTCCCTTCCATCTTTTTTCTTCACAGAGGACAAAGTTAATGCTCATCATTCCACATAGTGACAATTAAAAATATCTGTTTTAGTTGCAAAAATTTAAAATTTCAAAGCTTTTATTTAACTTTATATGTATTTTCTAATAAAATTAAACAAAAGGATTTCATCTGCTGTTTCAGCTTTAATTTTGAAGTGCTTTAAGTAGCACTTATGTGCAGCAATAAAATATATGTGTAAATGTGTAATAACGATCGCAGTGCCAGTTTATGTCGCATATTCTGTCACACCACAAATTGCTAAAAACTATTTTAATGATGAGTTTTATTTAACCCAAGTGCAATTTAACTTTTCCAAGTTGCTTCGTTCCCTAAAACCAAAACACAGTAAATTTTATTGAAACACATAAAAGCTTGGCAAGAAAGTGTTTCCGGCGACAATAACAAAACCACAGAAGCACTACAAAGTGCAAAAATTTTAAAGTTTTAGGAAAACTTAAAGAATTGCATTTAATAGAGCTAAAATTATTTTTACAAATGGGGAGACATGTGCATGATATATATCTATATATGTCTATATATCATAAATATTCTCTAACATGTGTGTTGATTTTATATAATTCATGTGTTCATATGAGCGTTTTTTTTTTGAAATTTTGACATAAATTTATATATATAATGCATGTATCATATAAGCATATGTTTTTAAAGATTTATCTAATATACTATATATGCACATACAAACTGGTTCGGACTTATTCGTTATAAGTGCAGAAAATGATCATTTTACCCAAGTAACGTAAAAAACAATATGGAAGTAGAAAGGGATGATTTTTCAGTATTAATACTTAGTGCCTTAAGCAAGGTTTATTTGGAAAAAACAGGGATTAAAACGACTTTTAATGGCTTAAAAACGGTTATTTATAAAAAGTCTTAAGTCAAGCGTTAATCGTTTTATAGAGAAACCCATATATACAACATCTATACCATATATATATATAATATAATATATGTGTAATCTTTCAAAATAGCTCTAGTGGATCTACCTTATAAAGACTTTTGTTGAAGTTGTGGCTCGACGGATCAGAAGGAAACTGTGTCACCTCATGTGTCAGTGCCCATCTTTAGATAGGAGAAAATTTAAAATCTTTGGAGTCCTTTTTTCTCATCGATCTAACAGAGCTGTCATCCTGAAAAATTCAGGACTTAGTCAAGTTTATAGAATTGTCAGGTTGATCCATAGTTACCTAATTGGGGAGTCGTGTGTTCCGCGTTACTCGTACGCTGCTAGTCTACGTATATACAAACGCTATTCCGAGTCATTATTTAAGCTTAAATGGGCTTTTGGGTATAAGGTCGTCACCTCAACCTAACATAACCTCTCTGCAGTTGTGAATAAGTTACTCTCTCTACCTTATAAAGACTTTTGTCGAAGTTGTGGCTCGGCGGATCAGAAGGAAACTGCGTTCCACCTCATGTGTCAGTGCCCATCTTTGGATAGGAGAAAATTTTAAATCTTTGGAGTCCTTTTTTCTCATCGATCTAACAGAGCTGTCATCCTGAAAAATTCAGGACTTAGTCAAGTTTATAGAATTGTCAGGTTGATCCATAGTTACCTAATTGGGGAGTCGTGTGTTCCGCGTTACTCGTATGCTGCTAGTCTACGCATATACAAACGCTATTCCGTGTCATTATTTAAGCTTAAATGGGCTTTTGGGTATAAGGTCGCAACCTCAATCTAACATGACCTCGCTGCAGTTGTGAATAAGTTACTCTCTCTAGCAGTTTTATCCGAACTGAAGCACAATGCTTAGATGATTTTTTCGGTAGTGCAATAATTGATCTGTAATAATTAATTGGTTACAAATACCATGAAAACCAGTATTAACAGTGACATATAAGCCATTTTATCAAAACAGTTAACAAAGATTTGATTGAATATATGATTTTCATTATTTGGGTGATATTAGGTATCACGGTGATCTTACGAACCCATTGAGGCATTATAATCTCAATTGAGTCGACCATTAATTCTTATAGAGTTTCAAAATGTATTCAACATTTAATAAAAAATTGGTAGCAATTTTGTTGAACCTACTGATAATAAAACCACGAAGCATAACTAGAATACAACCATTTATTTTTATTGAATAGCAGACTTTGCGAAAGGAATAAATTCAACCATTATTTAGGTTTGTGTCCACAACTTAAAGACATTTTCAATAACAGATCGATCTATTTCTAATAAGTATATTTTTTTCACAATAAGACATAAGTTTATATACACTCTATAGATTAATCTTTAAAAATATCTTCAACAATATTTCAATCTCAAGGTTTCCCAACTGGCAGTGACCGGTTTCGTTATTTATATTTTTGAAAACTATGTTATTAGTGAAAAAATGTGTTGTTTATACAGATAAGTATAATAGTTTCTGATATGAATATGAATAATAATTAATGTATAAAAACTAACTCATTGACTTTATTATAAGCAGAGAAAGCATTCTGATATGCTTTCCTCAGAGTTAACTATTATCACAGAGTTAGACCTTCGCATAGACCTTCAAGTCCTTTACGAGACATTTCATATTATTTATATTTATTTAAAATTAAGAACACATAAATAATAGAAAAAATACAAATAATAATGTATAAATTATGTAGAATTAATAATTTCTTTTATATAAATAACATACTAACCAGTAATATTATTATAAGCTAGAATGCCACTAATTATTATTTGACTTAATGGTCTAAATTTACAGAACCCTAATAAGAAGAGAAGAAATTTTAGTCCTCAAATTGTCCTTAATTTGTTGTGAAATTTTTTTGAACTACAAAAGATTTATTTTTAATGTTTTATATAAAATAACTCAAAACGGTTATAGTAAAAAAAAAAAATTTGGAAAGTGGGTACAAACTCATTTAAATGGGGTACGTGACGGCTTTCTGTCTGCAGCGGCTTATGAAGTGAAACGAGATGGGTTAACTTTCATTTGCAAATTGAAGTGTAAAATAAAATATTTACCATACAATTTATAACCCTTTTCGATTACATCAATTTGTTATTTATTTGGTTTTTATTATCGTTGTTGCGTGATGAATTTTAAATCACACAGTTTTTTCATTATTGAGTAAATAAAGATTCAAAATGTCAATCCAGTTAAATTGCCTTCAGCAATAAAGTTGAATATTTTAAAGTTTGACAAAATATTTTAGTAAACGAAAATAATAAAAAAATATTTAATATCAGAAATCATTTGATTGAGGTCAATAGAGAAAATTACAATATGCTGACATATCAAAAGATATCCCATTTTATTTGCCAGAAGTAAGAGTATTTCAGAGAGGAATTATAACGCAGGAAAGCTGCGAATATCAATTCTGAAATTATGTCGCTCAAAAAAAAAAATAGAAATTTTAGAAAGTGATATAATATATTCCTTCCTTTTCCTTAATATTGAAGTGCACTATCCCTTTTTATTTCCCATTACCTGTTGCACTGCGTTTTAATTACTCATATCCATTTTTTTAAAGTTCCCTATTATTTCATCGATGGATTCACCTTTTCATTGGAATATATACGAAGATAGGTCGGTGACGTTGTTCTTTTTCTTTCACAACTTGTTTGAATATATTTCCTCTCTTTTTCACTCTTTCTTATTTGGGTTTCTATAGTAGTCAATATTCAGAATATGGGTCATTCTTATACAACTCGGACACCTTTTTGACCTCATGATCTCCGATTTGGCTGAAATTTTTTTTATGAGCTCCTTTCATAAAATAAGAAGACCCGTATCTTGGGAAAAAATTTTGTGATTTCTTTTCTAGCAGATATGGACCCATGGGGTTTTGAAAACTGGCATAGTAGATAAATTTTCAAATGGCTATATCTCAAGTTCTATAAAAGGTAGAAACTTGAAATTTACAGCGTTTCAAAGATAATTGATTGACCCATATTCAGACCCATATTCAGATTTCTTGATGAAATGTTAGATTCTAAAAGCGTTTCATATTAAATTTAAGTTGTTTATCCCGTATAAACCATTATATTTATTCTGGTCGAATTATTTTTTCATTCATATTGAGTCTTTTTCCAGTTAGCGCATCTGAGCAGTTTCACACTTTGATAGCTAGGGGATTTCTGCAGAGTCCCACCTTTCTCACTGACTAATTTATGTATTCCTGTAAGCTAGTGATTATTTGATAACTGATCTAAGATCTGCGTACCGCCCCGTACGGTACATATGTATATATTGCAAATTTGTTTATTACAGTAATGTTTCAAGTAATCAATTTTAAATTAAATTGTTATATTTATAATATATATTTTAACATATTTTATTTTTATGTATTCCTAGGTATAAGACTAGACCTAACTGCAACGTTGCAGAATAATAACATAGCAAAGAACTAGAATGTAAAGATTTCAAGCTTCTAGTAGAACATACTTTTTGCAAATGTTCATTTAAAAACAAGACTAGTAGCACAAAACGCTAAACTTGCTATTTACGAGTTTGTAGTTTGAATGATTCTATAATATCATCACCAATAGCAACTGATAAGGCGAAAATACTTCATGTCTTGAAGACAGCTTTGATCGCGAATAGATCTGAAAATGGGCCAAATGCTGTCTACTATTGTGGCACGGCCAACAGTAGCTGATAAGGAGAGAATATTAAGATTTGTTATAATTGTCCTACAATTGATTTTTTTGTCCTATATGCGATAAAAATAGAAAGTTTTTATCTCCAAAATTTGAAGGATTGTCAAAATTAAAATTCTGAGAAGCGGAAATCCCAATGTATATCGAAGTTTATCGAATCCCAATACTTCACTTAGATTGAACTTATACCCAGAATAAAAACTACAAAAATAAAAATGAAAATACAAACGCACAACAAACAATAAACGTCATAGCTAGAATAGACACCAGGAGAGGTTTAGAAACAAAAAACTATCTACGATTCAAAAATTCATTATCGCCAAACTTTTATATAGACCAAAGCCCACTTTAGGGAAAAGATATTTAGAATTGAAATTGATTATTTAATACTTTATTGTTTTTAATATTCAAATACTTCGTATTGAACTTTTGACAGACAAACTGAATGCATGCTTTTCACCTGACACATAACTAAAAGTGAAGTATTTCAGGAGTATTATGTATTATTTATCTATATATAATATCATTCCAAAAACACAACTTTTAACAAAATACCAAAATCTAAAGTATTTTTCGCTTTTAAATAAATAATATAAATGTAGGCCACATAACAATGTACTAACAGTTTTTCAATTGACAAATGCTTTTATCGCAACAATTTTATGAGCACTTATTCACACATTTCCCCGTATCAATACAATATCCTTTCTACGCTACATATTTTTATTTTAACACATTAAATTGCTTTCACAGTGCAGTTGTACGGGAAATATACGTTCTTAATGCCTCACTTTATAAGACGAATATAAAAAATTCATGATATGCTAATGGAGTCTACTAGAGTTCAGCTAAGAAGCGAGCATTACGTGTATATATAATATATATAGTAGAACATGACGTGTGTATGAAGGTGTTATGCAAAACCAAATATGGTTGATGGCTACATTAAAATGCCAAGCAATATTTATTTAAGATACTTTAACTGATACTTATCTTTAAAATTGAAGCTCTCCATAGTATGGTTGTGTTCCTGATAATTTGTCTTTCAAGTCCATTGATCCATTGTCCAATAACATTATATATATATGTTGATTTTATAGATGGAATAGATTTAAAAACTATATTGGTTTCGGATGCTATTTCCAATTAAATGTATATTAATATATTAAGTCAAATATTAAGAAGTGGTAATGAAGTCTCCACACTTTATACGGTATCCAAATTAATGAATTTGATTAGTTGGCACTGAAAGATTTGCAGTTTATGTATCCATCGTAGTATACTCTTACTGTCCCTACTTTTAAATTTGTTGTATATTGTAACTATTAAATTAGATTATTCATAATAAAATTAAAATCACAAAAATATATTGTGTCACGGGCATCACAAAATGTCTAACATTCAAAATAAAGACAATATAGATTAACGAAAGTTCAAGAAAACTTTAAGATACACAAAAACTACAAAAATATTTTGAGGGGCTTACACATTTCGTAATCTATTATTAGTAATTCGGACACACTGTACACAAAGGTCGTTTGGCTGATAGTTGCAGTTTTCTAATCATCACTATATTAGCTTATCCTCACCCACATAAAATTTTAGTCGGGATATATTCAATGCACTATCTATAACTTTTTGTAAAGTAATCTTAATAATTATAATTGAAGAATTTTATTCCAGATACTGATATATTTGAAGTATTGAACGTGCTTAACTACTCTTTCTTGCTTCAAAAGTTACAGTAAAGTTAAATGTTCAAAAATAATAAAAACAATTTATTAAATTTAGTTAATATTTGCTTTTAAAAATATAAACATCCATTTTTAAAGTTAAATGAGGGATCACATAAAATTTAAATAAACTGTTTCATATTTTAAGCCCTCTCGAGGGCTACTTATAACTAAAGTTTTGCATATTTCATTTAAATTTTGCATTAAAGGTAAGTAAAATAGTAGCACAAAACGATAACTAACGTAAGAAAAACTAAGTACACAACAAAACACATCAGGATACTCCAGGGCATAAATTTGCATCTCTCGAAATTTCAGCTTGGCTTCATGTGTACGTTTGTTCTCCATATCCTGCCTGACAGCACACTCGGAAAGTATGAAACAATATCCTTGTTAAAACTTACATCAACTATTTTATTACTACGTATTCTCTAGTTGGCTTGTTACTAAAGTAAATGCATTATTATTCGACTAGTTAAAACATTTTTTTTATTTTCTTTTATTTTTTTTTTCAGTGAAATGAACACATTTTCTGCTAGTCAAAATATTTAGCGGTGAATACAAGATTTTAAAAAATTTTTTAATAAAAAATTAACAATTTAATTTGTCTGAAAGGCTGTATATTTAAATACGATCAGGCAGCATACTCTGCATATAACAAACAATGACTGCGTTAGTATCTCTACTATTTGTATCTACAAGTTGTTAGCATAAAAAGAATAGTATACAACTATTTTTGATACAAATGTTGACAATCTCCCTGTCTTTGTCTAGAATAGTGTTCAGGCTTAATTTTATACTGTGTAATTGAATGTGCTGAACTAGTGCTATAGTCGGGATCTCCTTTTTCCACTTAGTCGTACACAATCCTATGACCCCGTCGCATATTTCTGTTTGGAAATGTATCCATATAATAAATATAATTGTCTTAAGATGTACAGCAAATAATTCCAAAATCCTCAAGTTTTTTTTTGAGTTATACTTTAGGGTACTCTAATAATTTGCAGTTTGAAGATATTTCTTTTTGATGTAACTGATTGGGATGATCTGTACATTCTAGAGGGTTCATTAGTCAGAAAATGCACAAGAGATATTAAGTTAAAAGAATCCTTATTTTAAAAGATAATTATGAAACATGTGTTAAGGCAACAGGAATATCTAAGCCTAAAGAATAAGATGACTGTGACATACATATTAAATGTCAAAAGACAGACCACTAAGCCAACGTTCAACAACTTAATGATAGATGATATTGAGGGACTAGTGAAATGTGGCAGCAGAAAGAGACCGTCGAAAGATATTGGTGACATAAACACTTCCACCAGGTTCTGATAAACTGATGATGGTAATGCTTTAACATTTGTAAACCTAACTTGATAGAGATTCCTGTCAAAATATAAGTTCCCAAGAGCTGTAAAAATATATAAAAAAATTGGGCTGATCATAATGACGTGATTCATAATTATGTGTATGATGAATACCGAGAGCTGAAATTATTCGAATTTCACTCAAATCTAATGCAAATTATCTTTCGTCAGGAAGATACGCAACGCTGGACTTTTAAGTATATCTACTTCTATAAAATTATCTGAATGACATTATCAAAATTCAACAGAACTCTTATTACAATGGATTATCTAAATGGTCACAAACACTATTGAGTAAAAGTGCTTTAGACACTAACTCGTGTTTGATCAAGCGAAGAAGAAAATCGATCAATACACCTTGATCAAACTACTTGTCACAACTTCCACCCTAGAGAAAGACAAAATATATACGAGGTTCCGGAAGAAAAAAGTTGTTATAACTGAAGAATATGAGGATGTGGATTCTAGTACGAAATATTTGATAAGGTGACTGGAAGCAGAGTTCCATCATTAAATAATGTCGAAAATTTAATTTTCAATATAAAAAATGTGATATTGTGGTTTATATATATGGTATAATTGCAGGATCGCTAACATACTATAATAAATTGCAAATAATATAGGCATTTTTAGTATAATTAAATAAAGTAATATTAGTATAATATCATTACATTATAATTAATCTAATAATATAGCATTACCATTATAACTATAAAATGGTATCTGAAACTTCTAAATGGCTCTATGCTTCACTTGGGAGAGAAGGACGGCAGTAAGTAAGTAAGTATCTGAAATTAAATTTATAAAAAATATATTGCAGAGCAATCAATATATATATTTATTTTAATGACTATAAAATATATTTAACATAATCTTAATGAATTTACTAAAGTACCATATATTGGAAACAATACATTTAATTGAAATCGTATCCTTTAATTTTCGTTGTACAACATTAACTTTCTGAAGGAAGCTACATTACTTTCCAATTAGTAGAGAGAAGTACGCATAAAATATAAATTTCCTTTCTGTAAACAGAGAAGTAAAGATTTACTTTGGCAAGTTTTTCCCAGGGATGTGTACGAGCACAAAATGATAAATGAGGCACAATTTGAAGCAACATGTGTGGCGTATCAATTCGTTACACATAAAATATTAAAAATTAATAATAAAGGAGCCAGGATTTCGGATATGGAAGCACAAATAACACGCATAAGCGAGGCGGCAGGCACAAGAATTCATTTCGCCCGGGCCAAGAACACGAAATCAATCTTTTCAGGAGTTTTTCACAAATGTTGACAAAAATGAATAATTGAAATCGCATGTTGACGTACTCCACTATACGTTTTTTGCTCGTAATTCCAAATAAAAATAATAGGGAATACTTTGGAGCAAAAAGTATAAAGTTTCTTCTATGAAATATGATTGTAAAATAAATTTGTAATTGAAAGTGAATTTGCTTTAATAATGGGAAGATTTAAAAATGCTCAAAAAGAAAAAAATAATTTAAGATTGTGAATGCTGATTATTTGTTCTAAATATAATTTAAATAAAATTCTAATGAAATTATTAAAATAATATTTAAATAGTAAATAATTATATATATGTGGACGTCACAAAAATTATTTATAAATTATATGATATATAATATAATTATATATACTAAAACGCAAGAGTATATAAAAATGATTTAAAATTAATTATTTATATTTTTAATTAATTAAATAATAATAAATATTTATTATTATTATATATTAAATACATTATTTTTGATGGTTAATCTGATTAGCCTTTATATATATTATTAAATAATAGGCTATGAATGCACTCCGACCAAAAATATCTATTGTGCGCCTAAAGGGTCAACTAAAACAATTCTAGGCTATTTATAAATTTCGTAATTGCTGTAAGCTTAATTTTACTATGTGATTTGGGACTAAGATTCCAATTAATAGGTAGTGGCGTCTACATTTTGCCCCCGCTGGGCAGTTGCATAGGCTATCCTAAGATATTTCCTTCTCCTCATGACAGATTCGACAGGAATTACTTACTACTGCACCTATAATCTGTATGTGGTAATGTGGTTTCTGCTTAGGTTAAGGATAGTGTCAATTTTGATGTGTTCAGAATCAGTGAGTTTTCTTGACTGCCACATGCCTGTTTGAGCGTCCAGTGTTCAAATAAATTTTGTTTGACTAGCCTTTAGCCACGCATAGACTTACTGGTTCTTAACGATTCTAAATAGTGCTAATTCTTTATGTTAACTGTTGTAGTTGGTAGTTTTACGGAGGTTAAGAATGTTTAAACATCAATTTTTGAGACAGAGTCATCAAACATTTATTTAAACCAAACTTATGTAGGCTTTAAGAACCGAGGCCCTATGTGCCATCATTTCAGTACATATGCATTGTGGTAACAATACAGTCGGTGTTATAAGTAAATAAGAAAACACACCTTTTTCTATGTAATACTGTAACTAATAATAATATAAATAGTGCAACATTAATTTCAAAATCTGTAACAATTTATAATTGAAATAAAATTGAAGAATACTTAAACCAATTTTTATCACAATTGATTTCAGAAAAGTTTTAATCATCAGTAAATACACAAAAATTTAAATTAATGTTAAATTATAATAAAAAATTTGCATCAAAAATATTGAAACAAAAGGACTCTGCAAAACGTGCTGAAAATTCGTCCTTGCGCTAATTACCGCCACTAATGAGTTCATGTTCCCCATACTCAAACGCGTACGACGAATTAAAGGTACTCAGCCAAAACAAAAGCGCTGGAATTAAGAGGACTTCAGATTTTTCCGCTGGTGAAACTTTGACCTTTCACACAGAAATGAAACCACTTTAAATCTGTAAAAAAAAAAAATTGAGAGTTTATAAAAACTATTTGAAATGGGTTTCGGAAAAACAATTAATATATTGTGATATTTATAAAATTAGTTAATATAATTATACTATATTAAAAAAAACCAAAATAATAATGAATCAATATTTATGCTTATATTTCATTGTATGTTCATTATTCTTTAAACAAAAATTTAATACCTTTACTTATATTATTATACATAATTACTTTCAAAATTTATTTATTTAAATTTCATATCACTCCAGCACACTGCAAAAAATATTCTTTTATAAATTATAAGCACAATTTACGTCATCTTTCCTGCAACTCCATGAGGTGATGAATGGTTCACTAACAACTAATTAGCTTTGTTCCTGTGGATATTGAGGCAACAAATAAATAATTTTGGTGAGGAACAGTGGGGCAAAATGTATTTGAACTCATTGACTTTTCGGAAAATTGTTTGGGGATGTTTGGAGATACTCGTATGGGAGTAAGTGCTTTCATCCGTAATTTTTAATAAAAGAAAATTGCAGATTGGTTGTATGTATGTTCACGAAAATTAAGACAGTAGCACACAAAACAAAAAATTCAATAAAATACTTTTGTGCGAAATATATTTTAAAAAATAAGTAATATTGTTGTACAAAAAAAGGTTTTTAATTTATTTACATGTCTGTTGTAAAAAGCGACTAAAATCCATTAGGCACCACTCGGTACTATTTGGAGTATTACTAGTATTGAGTGATTTTCGTTTACGGCTTCCGACCGGAGATATAAATTTGGTACTAAATGGGAAAGAGCTGTCTTAACAAATGGAGATAGGCTTGTTGAATGAAGTGTTATAGTTGCTGTGGTTAAAACCGAAATATAAGCGGGCTGAGACTGTATACATTTACATATATTCGATATAGATTTGCATATTCCAACCGGATAGTGAGACCCAAAGAACAGCAGAACTATTAGACCTGTTTTGCTCCCCACCAAAGAACAAACTATTTTCAATGCTTCAATAGCTTCAATTGATATAGCTAAAATCTGTTAAATTATTAATGAGACGTTTATGTGTATAATATTCGAGTAAGTGTATTAAGAGTATCGTGCCGTTAAGCCTTCTCGGCAGGTGATCACATTAAATAACTCTAAATTCTGTCGCAGTGGAATGGCTACCTGATGAAATTGAATTAGACATGCATTGGTGATTATATTCGTTCTCAGTTTTAATATTTAGTTCCTTAAGTACAGATATAGTTGCATGTTATACGCATAGCCCACAAAATTCTCAACACTATCCGACACATCCATTCTTCGTGTATGCGATGTTCCTCTCTTTATACTTTTGTTCAATTTGCTCTCTGCAACCAATTGTTCTAGAAATCTGATCATATCACTATGTAACGAAAAAACAGAGATACTCATTGGTAATTATTTTTATATTTATATTAGCGGGCTATAATATAAACTGACTTAAAAACCAATAATAATAACAATTCTACGACCTAGTTGGAAACGTATTGGTTATATGATACAATCGCTTGAATATGACATTACCAGGAGAACTGCACTCTGAACTCGGCAGAGCAGTAGATAAAGGAATAGACCATAAACCACATGACATAGATAAACAGAAAATGTATATTGAATGCAGCGATGACGTCACTTGAAACTAAAACAAATTCAGATAAATTAACTCTTGAAAATTTTTTTTGGGGTGCTCTATAAGAAATAGGTGCTAAATAAATTAAAATGAAAAATATGTAAAAGACAATAATATATATGTATAAAGTAATATGTTAATTAAGAAAGATTTATAAAAAAATAAAACATACATTCTCTTTAGGTAATTGTTTCAAAACATAAATCCATAAAATAGATTATTCTTATCAGAATACAAACAATTTAAATATTCTAAGATATTTTGAATTAGTATAGGTAAACGTGAGTAAAGTAATGGAGCAGACTGACTTAACGACAATCAATAGTTAATGTGTTACACACCGCAAATACTTGATGAAAAATCAACATTTCCATAGCTCTCTCAACTCTGGGGTTACTTTAAAAACAACATCGTAAAGTGTGCACTTACTTTTTGACCATAACTCAAGGGTTGTTGGCATTCAGCTGGCACTAGTATTGCCATCGCCATAATCGTTGTTACCGTTGTTTTGTACCGAGTGGAGGTCTTGTTTTCGCCATTTTCCATGCTGTTTACACGGTTGTCCTACATTCACAAGCAAGACGGACGAACGGAAGCGGTTGAAGCTGCAAAAGGTACATTCTTGAGTGCAGCACAACATAAACAATTTGTATTGTGAAAACAAGAATAAAATTGCATCGACAGTCGTACTCGTACTCCATTCACCGGGATAAAAATAAGGAAAGTACACGTCAACAGTGCTGTTGTATAAAATATTGGTGACCGTTGCAACAATAGCGAGGCTTCACGTTACTTTTACAAAAACGGCTGTCTCGTTGCAGTTGTACTTTAAAATATGTTTAATGTTGTATGTGCCGCATTTGTCCTTTGCTTTCACAATGGATTGCATCCTTGGTGTATTTTTAATAAAGCAATTCCGAATGTTGTTGTTTGCAATGTTGAAAATTGCATTCAAAGTTGACTTTAAATTAAATTGTTTTTAACTCGTTTTATATAAATGGACCTTATGTAGTATTAGTGTTTATTTGCTTGTTGACTTCAAAGGCGGTGACATATATAAGCATTGAGTGAATTGCTAAGGACTCACTGAAGCACCTGCTGTCGTAGATGCCACTTAGTAGTTTTCGATTCGTAGTTCTGATAAACGTATTGTTCATTTTCTACAAAATAAATTTTGTTTAAATTTATTGTTTTAGTTAAAATTTAATACAACGTACTATATAAGATAGCTTACCATACACCTTTAGACAGATCAGAGAGACAGACAGACAGCAGTCTAATAATAATTCATTGTTTGCTATTTTTTCATGTTTTATTTATATATGTTGTAACTTTCATCATCATCAGTTGTTATAACATCCAGCGTAGGATCTTAACCGTATCAAGCATCCCTTTTTTAACTTACATCTTAAATGAAAATATAAAAAAATTATTAAAGAAGTTTTTTAATGAACATTCTAAAGTCAAATGCGGAGACATCAAAAAAATATTGCACATATACTGGTAAACCTCACAGTCAAGTTTGTTGTTGAAAGTCAGGTTGGTTTACTTTTATTTCACTGTTGGCAGTCGTAACTATTTTTACGATATAATCTGCGCACAATCCGCTTTGATATTCAAACCTATTTTGGTGGTCTTCTTGGTCTGGTATATAAACAATTTTATTGTTCGAGCCGGATATTATTTGTGCTCAAGTGGGTTTAAGTTTGCAAGGCAGCCAATCCAATCTAACTTAACTAGTAAATCCAGATTAAAACGAATTGTGCTTCAAAATGCAAATGAAACCAAAAGTATTACCGCATCTTTTTGGATATTTTTAATTTAAGTATATATATATGGTAATTTAAAAAGATTTATTTTTAACTTGCTTATCTTAATTTATAATTGTTCACTTCATTTTAAATTCCTTAAGGTAATTATAAAATATACATTAGTTTCTTTACATAAGTTTTCGCATTATCTATGTTACCTATTTTAATCCACTTTACACTAATTATGCGTACGAGCGCAGAAATGTTATTCAAAAACATTAGCAATAAAAGTTTTACCAAATTTAGGTCTCTGACAATATTTTTCAAATAAAAGTCAAGTAATGTTAAAAATGAGAATAAAATCGTAATTCACCCTTCGAAAAGCAATTTCCGCAAAAAATACAGGACGGATTTCAAGTAAATATTTAGTAAATCACATAGTTTTATTCCTACTGACTGTTTTGTTTGCATAAAAAAATAATAATAATGTAATAATAGGTCTGTTCCACGAGCTACTCGTAGCAACTGTGAGTAACAATTTATATACACAAGTGCGTTTCACCAGAAAAATTTCCAGTAAATGAGATCATCTGCGAGAGCGTAACATCCCTGTCGAAATTTGAAAATGCTACACAAACTGCACTTGTAAATTTTATTTCAAGCAAAATTTGTGTGATGTGTAAATCAGCTGTTCTGGTTTGAATTTTAAATATTTGTATTGTTTATATTGCGGGACACTAAATCTGTGTAAAGAACGTAATTTGGCACCTTATTTGTGTTACGCTCAAAGTTTGGACTTTACTTGTGTTTTACTTGAGTTTTACTACAAGTAACTCATGGAACAGACCTAATACATGTTTTATTAATTTAAATTCTAAACACGATAATGGATTTATTTTTTACATAGTATTATATGTGATATCTTAACTATTTTATATTTTCATGTAAATGTCTTTCTTTTATGCTGGAATAGGTGTGGCATATTCTATATAAATTTCATAAGTTAGAAAATAAGGACACTCACTAATTATTAAAAAAATTGTAGTGATGTGGAGAAAAAAAAGCATAACTTGGATAGCGCTAGCGTTACACTGAATTCACACGAGAGTTCTATTTGTAACTTTAGCTGTGAAAAATTTTAATTTTACATTGTAAGCAACAATAATTGACAGCTAAAATTACAAACATGACAGCTAAAATTACAAACATGACAAACAATATTTTCGTGTGAATTCAGTATTAGACCAGATACACTGTGTACTTTTACTTTTACAAAGTTGTTATTGCCGCGTATATAAATATATTTTAATATTATTATATATAATAGTCGATTTATGTGTTAACACAAATTTTACACTCATTTCTATAATTTACATCTATAAATATTATATTAAAATATGTTATCAATATATATATTGTACATGATCTTTTGCAACAAATTTTTGCTTTAAAAATACTTGAATACAAAAATTTTGATTTGTTAACAATTTCTTATTGGCAATTGTCAGATTTCAACATAAAATATTTTTACTTATATTAATTTCTAATAATTTTATTATATGGCGTTTTCAATGGTAAATCTGGAGTAAATATTTCAATCGAGATGCTCTTATAATACACTTTTAATGCAATTTTTCTCGATTGAAAAATTTTACAGATCGGAATAAATCTAGATTAAATCCAGTTTTACTAATCGAAAACGCTAAAAGTTATATTTAAATCTGCATGACTTTTATATAAGAATATTAAAATTTATTTGTCAAATTTATTTACATTAGGTCTGTTCCACGAGCTACTCATAGTAAAACTCAAGTAAAAAACAAATAAAATGTACACGAAAATGCACGAAAATTTGCTGGTGGAACTCATTTCTCTATACACAGTGTTACTCATTATTACTACGAGTAGCTTGTGGAACAGACCTATTATGTCTTCTTAAAAGTGAAGATAGATTTTAGAGTTGCCACTCCACTTTATTGTCTACACTGTGATACTAATTTCTTAGTAACATTTCGCTTAAATTTATACTCTTGTGTAATCAATTTATTAAAATTAAAATTACAATTATCTTTAAGGAATTTATTTCTTAATTTTACCAATCAATTTAAATCACATCTTTTAAATTTAAGAAGTAAATAAATATGTATATCAACATTAAATATTGTGTAAATACGAATATAATTTAATTTAGTTTTTTTCATAATACTTGGCAATCATGTTATTTCACTTGTGACGTGTCTTAGCGACACTTTCGTTCGGATGACGCTGTCCATTACTTATCGTTATTCGTTCGCTTACTTCGTAGTCGATCAATTTAGTGTTTAGTAATTGATTGTTCGCTGCCGCGTCTAATTGAGTGAATAATTTGGTTAATAAAAGTGAATAAAATATTGATCATGTATAATCTCTCCGTTTTTGTCGTTCAAGTGGTAAGAATAATAACCGTTTTAAGTGTTTTTAATCATTTGCGTAATAATTTACTGAAAAATATGTTTGTGTCATATAATGTATTAAATGTATAACATGTATTAAATGTTTAGGCGGCTTCGCAAATTTTTCATATGGAACGTATATCGTCCATTATGGCATTTTTGTTGACGTAAATTTGCGTGTTTTGTCGATTATGTGACCAATGTGAAAAATTCACAGCTTCAAATTACACAAATATTTGGAGAACTATGTATTGTCGAAAAAAGTTGATCAAAATAGCGGCTTTATAAAATCAGTCAAACTTGCGACGCTTATGAAATCGTAATCGAATCCACATTTTTTTAGGCGTAATTTAATCTAAATTTTCTTATACAATCTTTCAGCCACAACTCAAATTTTATAAATCAATGTGTACTTTTCATAAAAGCTATTAAGACGGACTATATATTTTTATTTACTGATATTATGTGATTGAAATGTAATGTACATTGCTTACATGAGATGAATTAAATATAATATTTGAATGTATTTCCTCGTGTATAATAGATTGCCTCGTTACGAGGCCCTCGTATATAATCATATGTTCATAAATGTATTAAATATATGTCTTCAAATTTTGGAAATTATATACATATCTGTAACTTATAAAACTCTATAACTTTGAATCGAATAGTTTAACTAACAAAATAGTGGTTTTCACAGTCGAAGTCTTATAATTCACACTAAAACATTTTAATGTTTTTATTTTCTAATTTTAAGGGCTTAATTTATC
Organism: Teleopsis dalmanni; assembly: GCF_002237135.1. Taxonomy (NCBI): domain Eukaryota; kingdom Metazoa; phylum Arthropoda; class Insecta; order Diptera; family Diopsidae; genus Teleopsis; species Teleopsis dalmanni. Next base: position 11,376,228 of record NC_051846.1, read on the forward strand.
TTTTTTCGTTTTTTTAGCGTCAAGATTCGTCCATATATATTATAAACAAGTCTGTTGAAATAATTTTTAATTCTTATGTGTTATTATATTTTTCTTATTAAACAAAAATACAGATACATTTAAGAAAGCATAATTCATCGATTTTATCTAATCACGTCCCTGATGTGAGTTGTGGAGTAACGGTTTAGACCCGTTATCTTTTATTTTCATACGTTTTAAATATTCTGTTTCCTTTTATAATCTTGCGCTATTCAAGTCGCATTCACTTCAAGTCACACTGACAAAATTTTAAAAACTTTTATTAACTATATTTTAGCTATATAAATATATATATATTATTTTGTTTCATATTTCGTTTAATAGGAGTATATCTGTTAGAGGCATCGCAACTCTACCAATGGCACCTATCGAACCTATTGAACATTATAATAATTCGTATGGCTATATTATTATTATAGATATATTGAATACATAATATTCAATTTACAAAGTGAATTGAAATTGAAAAATTTTATCTCAATTGTAGCAATCTTTTGCGTATGTTATTATAGAAATATTTCATATTATAAAAAACATTTTTTGTTTGTTTTTGCAGTAACAACTTCCGCTATCGTCCACCAATTATCTACGTAATAATCTACCAATTATCCATCTACATAATAATCCACCAATTAACCATCTACGTAATAATCCACCGTTCATGCATACAGAGGCCATATATCAGCAACAGATCAGAATACAATATTCATTCAACAATGATAGAAGATGTAAAGTGTTAAACTCTATAAGTAACGTAACTGACCATAATTTAGATCCGATGAACTGAAGAAAAAAGACCATACATTCAAAGAAAGAGAAACCGTACATTCAAAGAATAATATAGTATTGAATATTGGAACTACCATTAACCCAGCAGTTATACCAAACAAGTCTACAACAAGGCTACAATATACAAGAATAGAAAAGAAGACAGCATCGAAGAAGTGTGGATTTAAATCATATGCAATATTTTGGAAAGAACAGAGCAATTTACTTCGATTAGGAATGTATAAGCTCCTGTAAAATCAAAAACGATTCTTAAACCGTAGTTTTGTAAAGAGGTTAAAGTATTTGTAGCGGAAAGTAGCACGTAGGCTAAAATATAAAAAAGATATAAAGAGATGGTCTTAATCTCTAATATCAAAAAAAAAAAAAACAGCTAGGAAGCTAACTCTACGAAAATAAAATAGACACGTATGATGCTCACAGTTTGGTATATAATACGAAAATAAAACAAATCCGAAATAAGAATGTCAGCTTATCAACCATTATTACAAGACATTGAAAGAAACACTTTTGCAACTATATTATAATACAAGTAAACATGTCACCGACAGATGAAATGTCAACAATACTAACAGAGAACTATACAATTCCATTTCAGAAAGTATATTTTTTTTATATCAATATTGAAATAATGAAAATTATTCAGACAGTGGAGGACTTCAAAGTCCGACTGCTAAACCGTATCGATTGTATGGGAAGACAGCTCCACAATTCCTATATTCAAGAGAGCAGAGATATATATATACTCAAAAGAGCAAAGACTATGCAGTTCTCTTTAGATCTAGATAAGCTTGTGTAGATGGAAGAAATAGAATTTTCGCATTGAGATGCGGCACTAACGTGGTAGTCCAAGTATTTTTGCTGCATATTGGGCCCCACCAGTGAGTTGTGGTGATGAACTACAAAGACGTTACAATAGAATAGAATATGACCTCTGAGTACTAACTTAAGGTTGGTGAATATGTATTTATTGTATATCATTGAGATTCTGAAAATAAATTTTATCAAGTATTTTATCAAGCAGATTTTATTATTGGGTGTGGTCTATGACAAGAAGCTTAATATGGAAATGTATGGTGAAAATAATATTTTCAAACTTTTAACATGATTTTGTTCATCGATCCACATTAGCTACAGTTGTGAGTAATATTGAAGTATTTTATTGTTTATAGGAAATGTTTCACTTTATCAATATTTTTTTCTTATCTTGTAAATTTTTTTTCAGCGTACAAATGAAAAATTTATATTGCTGCATTTGGGTGTTTCTGTCTTATCAACCAAACTATTTCAATGGACTTCAATGGATGTAAAAACAAAAATGTTGGAAAATAGAAAAAGTTGAACTAATATTTATGCAAATTCGCTTTATCGCCAAAAAACATAAGCGCCTTGAGCACATAAATTATGCAAATCCGCTGTTACAAATTTAAAGTTATGTGCGAAGTGCGGAGTCCTTCGGAGTTTCGGAAGGAGTTTCAGTAAGTTTCAGATGTGAAAATCACTTAGCAATATTTTAACAAGAAATAAAGAAAAAAATTTATATAAAAGAGTTTACAACGACGTTAACTTCCTTTTCTTTCTGTTTTTGCTTATTAGGTGGAAATGTTATTTTTATAATTTATACGGATTTAAATGATAGTTGTGGGGAAATCATAGAAACCAGGACATATCGAAAGGATTTTTGTTAAAAACACGAACAGTGATTGATAAAAGGTTTTAAAAAAATTTTTACTACTCGAAACAAAGATTTGTATTAAGTGCCTTACTAAAAATTTCGTAATTTCAAAAGTAAACGCTTGTGTTTTAGATAACATCAAATTTTGTCTTAATATTATATATTCTTTGAATCATGCCATTAGGTATGAAAGACAATATCCCATGGAGCATACGGGTACTGAATATTTTTGAGTTAATATTTAATGGCTTATTGTCTCATACCTAGCAATAACTCTGACATTAATTGACTCATATTCATTTTCAAAACATCGAGAGTTGGAGGATTGTTCACATAAACGGAATCGTTTGAATAAACCCAGAGAAAAAGTAAAATAGTCATAAATCGGATAATCTTAATGGTTAATTCAGATCATCAAAATAAGAAACTGTGGTCCAGGACCTGATCTGTGTCTTATGACTTATCAACATCACTTATAAGTTATAACTTATAACTTCTACATCCATGTCATTAAAACACTTATCATGCGGATGTGTATATGAATATACGATTACTTTAATGAAAGTTTTGCTTGATATGTGTTATTGAAACAATGTTGCTAGATCAGGATTGAATAACCTGTTACATTGGTATTTATTTCTTATTATTTAATATCAAATTTTATTATCATTTCTTACTAGAAAATAAAAATGCATTATATCGCATGTGGAGCATACAAAACAGGCAAATCCGCAAATATTGGAATTGGAAAATTGGATATTCCATCTTCACACAGTTTAAGAGGAAGTTAGCAACAGAGCTTTGTTGATAAAAATGGAGAAATGGATGTATTGATGATGCTATTCGAAGACATCTTTAAGATATATTTAAATTTAGTAAGTTAAAAGTAAGTAGTATTAGTTTGATTGTTTGCAGCATGAAGTGGGTCCAAAAAACCCCCTGGCACATGATCAAAGTTAGCTCGATTAAGCTTCCATTAAATATTATTAGTTTATCAATTGGTCTTTAAAAAGTCGAAGGATTTTCGTAGGTTAAATATTTTGTATTCTTTTTCCATTTTCAAATCTTCAATTTCCGAAATCAAGATGAAATTGATCAGTTGGTATTTAAATGTTGTATTATCCTTTCATCTTTATTGCAGTATGTCTTAAAAAAGCTTAGTTTGTATAAATAATAATTGCCTTGTGGTGGTTCTGCATTATAAAATCATTTCATTCATTTATTATAAATTTTGTTTTGTTATTTATGTTATTTGAGAGATATATTTGCTATAACTACGGCTGTGTTCAATGCATGTGATTTTACTCTTAGGCTAGTTTATTTGACTGTTTCATCACTGCAATCGCGATCTCTATATCTTAGTATTGTCATTATGGTTAGCCCACTTTGAAGGTTTATGGCTGATTATATAAGTTAGTACGGTTCTCAAGTATAAATTTGTATTTTACCTTTGGAACCTTTGGTACACCATCGTGGTATTATAACCGGTCCCTAGGAGAGCCGTGCTGCAAAAGGCTGCTACTCCAACCTAACGTAACTAGTATACCATCAGTATGCGTCAAAAGTCAGTTTGATCCTGTTAACATTTTGTTTCGAAGGGCTTTTAACATCAGTGGATCTGTTGAGGATTATGTCTGTCTCAATCTAGTTATGGGAGTAAAATATGTCATCTGCTTCATTAATCTTGGTTACCTCTTCGAATACCTTGTTTGTAGTCGTAGAACTTCACTTTATTTGAGAATGGGAATAGGTCGTAGATTGAATAGCGCTTTAATTCAAATAGTGGAGTGGTTCTCATGATGGCCCTTTATTGAAACGTTACCGTCTCTGCATTTTAATTGGTTTAATATGTGTTGTAATTTATTCCGCCCTGTTTTCATTTGTTGTTCTGCAGATTTCAGTATAGAAAATTCTGACAAAGTTCATAAAGTGGCTTCCTTAGAGTATATTCGAAAAGTTCAACTGATATTGTTTACTTAATTTTATTAAAATTTTTATTATTTATTTAAATTATTTAATTAATATAATGTTTATCAAATTTAGAAAATGAAAAATTGCTTTTGTTAAGTTTTTTTATTGAATGAATTCATATTTTTTGTACAACTCTTCCGATCATTTTATTATTCATGTTTATGTTTATCTTTAATCCACCTCACTAAATTAAATTCAAATTAATTTTATATCTCAAAGTTTAGATTTGATTTTATTTCAATTACAAACTTTATTTTTAGAACAAAAAATATTTGCTACACAAATAATTATTGAAACCGAGAAAACTTTTTAATTAAGTCCATACATATCTGTTGGAATTACTTTCAAACTTTCAAAGTTGAAAAGAATTTATTTTCTTTTTAATTTCAGTTGTGCAGTTTGGTTACAAATAAATTAAAATATTTGAGGGAGAAAGAAAATATCCTTAAACTATTTTAATTTTGTCAATTTTTCGTTGGATAATTAAAAAGTAATTTTCTTCAAACTTTATTAAAGCAAGTTCATATATCCTCAACTCCACAAATAATGATTGTGTAGGTACTTTACTTTAGTCTCTCAGATACGTTAGTTTTGCTTTGTCAAGTTTTGGATAGGCTCTTAAAATAAAAGGTAAACAATCCTTTTCGGTAGCAAAATTATTTGAATTTATAATAGCATCCGCGGATGTTTCTAAATACATGCGTTTCTTTAGAATATGTCATTTTTAATATTTGGATTTGCTTGTTCTGGAAGAATAGTATGTATGCGTGTCCATAAAAAACATTATTTAAAAATTTCTTTTTTCAGTTGAACTGAGAATAAATTCAATGGCTTGTCAAAAAATAATACCGATTTATTGGTGGTTTCTAAATAAAGTGTTTAGTAGATTGCTTTAGCTATAGATGTTATACAGGCTCGCACATTAAACGTTCGGGACGCTGCATGCATTTTTGGACTATTACATCTCGATCTTTCTAGAGTCACTGAAGAATTTCTTTCACTTTAGCTATATCCAGAATAGTCTCAATGTTTTTTTAAGTTAATAATTAATCACCCCGATTCGTGGATTAATTTTTTGTGGAAAATTCTTATTCCATAATACATAAAAGCATGCCATTTTCCTAAAATATATAGACTAGATTCTCTGTATTGCATACAGTCTGCTTTCACCGTTAATAGTGGCCAGTTAACACCCCAATCAATACAATATATTCAGATTGAGTAGGTATTTGCTTTTCTTCTCAGACTATTTCGGTAAAAAAAGCTTGGTGCAGCGGGATCTATCTGCATTAGTCCATTTATAATTGGCTTAATTGGCTTACTCCAGTTTAGCTAGACTTTTGCAGTGGTTTTTGCTGACACTCAGCAAATAGTATATAGATGGTAACATAGAAATATTGACAGTTGATAAAATATACATCTCTAAATGAGAAATGAGAAGAAAGAAGTTTTTTATAGATATCAGTCTTTTAATAAGTTTGGAAAATGTGTTATTTTCGGTATGAAATCGATTTATTCAAATCTTCCTGCATATAAAGTTTAACGATATGCAGGCATTAGTACACAAGCTGTCCCTCTTCAATAGGAAGAGAGATATTGCATACAGATATCAATCTTATAATTAGTTTACTGACATACCAATTTTAGCAAGAAAACGATAATATGAGATGGAATATTGCTTTTAGTGACGTTTTTACTGCATCTGTTTTTTGCAGCTGGAAGAAGTGCTTAAAAAGTGCTTAACTGTTTCGTCACTGTCCAGCGCTTGGCCATGCTACGATTTGTTTCCCAGAAGATCCTAGCTTATTGTAGGATCTCTCATTGAAGAGTATCCTATACTTCCTTTGAAGAATAAGAATTAAATTAGAATTATTTTACATTCAATGCATACATGTTTAGCGGTCTTATGGTAATCTAACTTACTTTATAGTATCTGTGATATCTCCTCCACAGTGTTCAAAGTGTAGTATAAATTTGATGAATCCTTCAATGTTGTGACAACAATATAGTTCATGCACTAAATTTTATTACAATTTAATAAAATATTTCAACCTAAAAGCAGTGTTTTTAGGTCTGTTGGTAAAGTATTTAAAGTAATTAATTTCTCTAAAAGACAAAGCCTCTAATGTAGTTCCACGGTTTTATGCTCCATTGCATATGACTGACATGATTGTTAAGTGCAAACGCTTAATTATTTTAGAATGTAACAAGCGGATGGCGGATGGCGTATGGGTATTGGGTATGGAATGAATTCTGGTTACACTAAATTGCAACGTACATGAACCGACGCCACATATAACATCCTGCTGAGCTGACTCGTAAAGCATTTTGCACCATGTCACACATCGATAAAGTCTGAAATTTACTACAACATTCAATTTACAGCACAATCAAATGAAATTATGTCATGAAATTGCTGATAATAATCAGTGTGTTGCTCTCATTTCTTTATTTTGCAGTAAATTTAACTTCTTCATAACCTCAAGCTAATGCTCCGCTCGTAAAGCTTTTAATATGTGAACAAGGAAAATACTGGAAGCGATGTACTTTATTAAATTTATTGAAAAATTGAAGCTGATGATTTTACTCCGTCATCATGTAAAATATTTAAGTACTTTTCCTCTAAGCAACTGCGTACGATGGACAAGAACTTTTATACTCTTATACGAGTACTTGTACTTCTTGAAATTGGAACTTCGGGCAATGTAATAACTTTAGTTTTTATTTTACTACATTGCATTTTATTTCAAATTTTATAGTTAACGTAATAACGTTGTGCTTTTATTCATCATATGGAAGTAAAGATATGCATTCAACAAATGCACTTGATATTGTATTCATCTTCGTTGGACTGCACTGCACTGCTGCACTATTTGTGTGACGACGAGTACGACGAGTACCGGCACCACAATAGCCAAGTAAAATGTTTGAAAATGAGAATCTTTCAAATCTGTGTATTTACATATCTAATAAGAGTGAATGGTCTCCAATGAAGTAATTGGAAAGTATTGCTCTAATAATGAGATATGTATGCAATGAACGAATACTGTAGTAGTTAATAAGTTGAAGACAAATACATCGAAGTTTGCTAAGAAAATTGTTTTAATGGTTGTACAGGATTTTTTGTTGTTGGAGATCCTGCAATAACAATGACAGACTTCATTGCTTGTATCCTTTCAGTTTTTTTTTTTCCATTGTATTTCATTAACAGTTTTTTATTATGTTAGCTTCAAAAAAAAATTGATGAATTTTTCCATTGCCTCAATGTTAATAATTCGGAATATACAATGCTTTAATATACCCTTCCGCGACGTAGAAGTAGTCATGAGTTTCCATATATCCGTACTCTCCGTGTATACTTTTTATATATGTAATTTATCTGAAAGCATATGCGTATGCGAGTATTTTATCTCTATTATTTTAATAAAGAACAATAAAAGGGAAATAATAAAACAATAAATTAAGAATAATTGATAACAGACTCGCAAGCCTACATTATCAAGTCATCAAAGTGTTTTGTTCTGTGATACTGTGATGAGGAATAAAAATTTATAAATGCTATAACCAGCATTCCAGCCAAAGGAAGCAATCAGCGTAATTTATTATGTGGCTGATGTTTGCGGCGCTGATGAAGCACATGACTGCAGCCACGGGCGATGTAATTTATGGCATTAAATACTCTTAAAGGGAAAAACTGTTGCAGAACTTTGTTAACATAAAAAATTTGTATATAGAGATACTCATATGCGTATATTGTATCACATGATATATAGTAAGTGTGAAAGCATTAATATCATATGTTGCATTAGTTGAATTTTTTCTATCACATTTATTAAAAGCTTTAAGAAGCGTTATTAAATTCTTAAAGTTAATTTTCATAAATTTGTTAATGGAAAAATAATGAGCAGAGATGTGTGAATGCTATTGTACTTCTATCTATTATTGAAAACAAATTTAAATTAAACTATTTCGCAATTCATATATTTTTGGTTAAATTATTAAATCATTATTAAAAATTTTTTCATCACTTTAAAACTTTATTCTATAGTCTAAATATAGTCGTCTTTAAATCGCATTTTTTTATTACGTGAAATATATTCGAAGCTAACGTGGGAAATCGTTTATTTTAGGAATAGTTTTTATAATAATTATTATTATCTATTATACTAGGTATAGAACAGTGGTGCGTGAATCAAATTTAACAGGTCCAGATACATAGCTTATAGTTTAAAAATAAGTAGAACAAATTTTCAAATAATTATTTAGCTACGCATTTAGATATGCGTAAAGCATATTAAATTAATCATACAGTTTACTGTTATTATACTGCGTGGTCCATACTAAAAACCAGAAATATCATAGTGGTCCTTGGTCAAAAAAAGTTTGGGAATCACTGGTGTAGAGTATGCTTCTATATGAAATTACCACAGTTGGTGTATTGAATTTACTTACTCCAACTTACAGTAGAAGTGTCTAATTTATTCATGTGATATTAGATGCCTATATGAAATCTTATATGTAAATAGGGAACTTCATCTGCAAAGAAATAAATCTGTTAGTAGATTTCCAAAAAATGAAGAAAAATATTTTTAATTTCATTAATTCAATTTTCATGTCTTGTCATAGTTTTACTACAATTTTTATTAATTTCCATAAATTTCTTATAGATACACATTAACATAAAACAGTCGTCAAATTGGTTTTATTTCAGTGCACAACTTCGAGAATAAAGGCACTAAGTACCTACTCAATATCGTCTAAGACCCTTTCCTCAAATTTTTTTTTAAATATGGTTCCGAGTTCGAATCCTGGTACTTGCAGTCTCAAAAATAATTATTTACGAATAATTATATACAAGAATTATTTTCAAGACCACTGATGATTAGTATTTCGAAATACTCGAAACATGGTATGGTCAGCCAAAAATTCAATTAATTAAAATAATATAAAAAATAAAATATTAGTTCTTGCAGTTCACTACTGTTCGAAAAA
>NC_051846.1:11385790-11413161 GCF_002237135.1 Teleopsis dalmanni
TACTCGATATAAGTGTGCAATTGAGTTACCATAAATTCAAGTAAACCCTTTTTATTTGATGTTTTTCTAATTGTTGTAGCAGACTGTTCTCTACGAGACTGGTAGCACTTAATACTAAACGACAAGTTCTTAAAATCTCAAATTTCCACTATCTTTTGATTTTTATTGCCAGTTTTTTTACTTTCCTTTCAGTTTTGTTGTTGCAATTCACTACTGTGGAAAGGTAGAACTACTGCAGTAAATGCAACCTCAATATTGTCGAATATTGCTATATCAGGCTAATTGTGTAAGAGCTTCTTGATTATATCTAAAGTAGGGCATTTATTACTAATAGAACATCTTGGTTTTGCATATCGCCTGAAATTTTGGTTGTAATGTCTTTTAAGGAAGTACGCATGGGCTAATTTCGTACGCCCAGAGATAATATATTCAATTTTTTTCTTGCGAGCAGCTATATATATGTTACGTATTTATTTTAGATTCAAGATCATTATAAGCGTATCAAGGTCGTAATACTTTCTTTATAGGTTTTATTTGTAATAGAAATAAAATGCAATATATGTACACTTAAATTTTAAGTTGATGGCAATAATTGATCACTTTTTATTATTTAACTTAAAAATATATGTAGCGAATATTAAAGTGAAATTAAATTTCTTACATAATTATATAAAAAAATTTAAAAGAGTGATTTCGGACTATAGTAAATTGCAACAAAAAAATTTTTATTTATTTTCAAATAATTGAATTTTTGGCTGACCATACAACTGTTTCGAGTATTGCCAAATACCTATTTTCAGTGGTCTTGCAATTATTTTTTGTATTCAATTGTCCGCAAATAATTTTTCGAGACTGCAAGTACCAAGAGTTGAACTCCTGCCCTGCCAAATTTAAAGCTCAAAGGCAGTGATCATTAACCAACTTAGTCCTTGCTGTCTTAAAATATTATTGACGAATATTTAAATGTATGAAATTATTCCAAGACGACTGATGATAAGTATTTGATAATAGTCAAAACAGCTGTATGTTCACCTAAAATTTCAATTAATTACAAATAAACAAAAAATTGTTGTTGCAATTCACTACTGTTTAAAATCTCTCTATAAAATACAAGAATTTCTATAAAGTAAAGCTTGTAAAAAAATGTAGTTTTTATGGGAGAACTGTTTCTAAATAAAATTTACGACACATTGAAATTAAAATAATTTTAAACAATATTTATTTTACAATTAATGCTAAATTTACTTTATTTGATCATGAAAATATTGCTTTTTATTTAAGGAGCACACACAACTGTTAGAAATATTTGACAAGAATCCTTTGAAAATGGTTTTTAATTAAATATTGTCAAATTTAGTAAAGAAAGGATTACAAATTAAAGTCAGGAATATACAATGGAAAACTGTTTGACACAGCATGTGCAATTTTCCAACAAGAAGCTATATCCTACAGTCACTTGCTTTCCTAAGAGAAATTTGTGTCACTTATGTATGGATATCTTAATAAAATACCCACAAAGCCATTAAATTCCAATAGTTCTTTGTGTCAGTCAAGTTGCTTGTGATGAAATATTCAGTTACCACATATCATGTGCAAATAATAGCATCACATAGGAAGGCAAACTGGCGAGTCCTAGTAAAAGTGGGTGGGAAGTTGAAAATGATTGTATGTAAAGTAATTACCCAAATATTCTAAAGCTACTTGGGTGCATTTTAAAATGTTTTTCAAATATTTTATTACCATGATATGTGTCTTGAAGAGGAAATTGTGATATGTGTATGTGATCTGGATATGTGCCTTGAAGAAACAGCTTTTTTAATTAGTTGGTGATACTAAAGTTAAGATAATTCATTTGTTGGTTTTGCTAATAGTTCTATGAAAGTAATTCAGATTTATAATCGGAATATTATATACCATAATGTTCAATAATTTTCAGGAATCCTTCTCCAACAGAAAAATTACTTTTGATTGTATCTATAAAGTAACATCACTTAATATTATAAATGATAGTAATTCTTTCTTTTGATTTGATTTTCCCACAATTTTGTAAGAGTTTAAGATTACGTCTTGAGAAAAGTGTTAAACTTTGGAAAGAGTGCACTTAATTATAATTGTTCAAACTAAAATCGATGCTGGGTTATCTGCAGCATATACTAATCATTTCAGGTTATCTAATCTAGATTGGAGTAGCGGCGTTGTATCGAAGAAAGCTCACTTGAGTTCAAATAATAGACGATTGTGGTACCATAGGATATCGTTGGTTCGTACATAGAACCAACGTTGCCGAAAATGGCAGATCGGTAAGAAAGGTGTCTGAAAGATTTTGATCTTCTCCTAGCTAAGAATGGGCACTGACACATGACATGGAGCATAGTTTCCTCCTCATCCTAAGAGCTACAGCCGCGACAAAAGTCATTATAGGGAAAACCCAGTTTCATAGTATGCATTAATATTATGTAGTGGCCTGTCAGTACAGATACCTCAGTGCTTAGCAGGTTCCACCTTAGTTGGAGTAACTGACTTGTACCTTTTTTGTTCAAATTGCACCAGATCAACGTAAAGATCTGACAGCACGATTCGTCGACTTAATATTTAATATTGCTTGGCTATTCTCAAATATTTTTGTTTAATTGTCAGTTTCAATGTTGCAAGTGGAACGCCAATATCTGTGTACCATATGTTAGAGAGAGGAGTGCCTGCCTTGACATTTTATCGTCTGTCAAGCAATTTGCCGAAATATCCTTATGTCCAAGAACCCATATGAGTAATCATTTTAAGTTCATCCCCAAAAAAATAGGTATATATCATGTACTCATGGTTTCAAGTATCTTGTTTTTTCTGATTATTAGATGCGGCACTGCTAGACTCCTACTATGCGGATATTCTTAGTTTTTATGGAAATAAAAACTGCATTTTACATGCAATGCCAATAGAACAAAAATGAGATGGAAGAAGTATCATGGCTCATGACTGACTATACTACACTTTCCATAAAGTAAAAACAGTCGAAGTAGGCTTATCTTCACTGCACATTTTAGAAAACTGTGAGAATCGCTTTCGCTTAAAATTCATTTCAAAGTTCTGTAAATTCAATCAACTGTCAACACGATTAAACGACATGGCACACAATTTCGAGTGAGTTTTTGAACTCTTTTTTACTCTTGTTGACTGCAATTCAGTTAAACAACGAAGTCAGTTGCTACTATTTCCGTATCCTCCTAAACATGTTGACTCAACATGACAGCTTTCTTTAAATATTTTGGTACCGCATAAGAAGAAGGCTTCGCAAGTATTTGAACAACGATTTGTAAAGTGAACTGATGCAGTGCACAAAGCATACGCTTTACTTCCACAATAAAGTGCATTTGAGTTTATGTACCTCAGCGTCTCGATTCTCGTGTTGACTCTCTAGCATTGCTGATTCCACTTCAGCTCCAATCAAATACAATGTGGTGCATCAATTGCCAAGAAACTACAGCATGTTTCGTCATTTTTCTGTCAATGTGTCTATTTCCGTCTGCCAGTGAAGTTGGATGTGCTCTGCTTATGACTTCTGACTGATGTTCAAACCAATTACTGCATTAGAGTTCCATGCTTACGTTCTAGCGCAGCGTTCCATAGTTTCTATATTCTTATTACTGGTAGATTGATGATTGTGGCGTTCGATTTTCTTTTTCGACTGCTCTTCGTCAACATATAAAATTGATGTCAACTGGTGTCGAGAAATGTTATTGAGTTCCAGTGCAGCGGCAGATTGAGGGGAATGATAAGTACGACAAACTTCAGTAAATTCGTATTCAGTTTCTGTCATGTTTACAAGTTTCAAAGTTTTTATACGACTTCATGTGATTTGCACTGACGGAATTAAATTTGTTGTTTTTTTGTTTTTTTTCTTAAAGTGTAACGCTGTCAGAAGGCGGTAAATTACTTGCATCTGCTGTTCTTTTGTGCGTAGACTTAAAATCACTCTCACAGATGAAAAAACTTTTTAAATAAAAATTTTGGATTAGAGATTTAATAGAAATTATGAAGCCGGCGAACATTGTTATTCAAAATTGCTTCAATTTCGTGCTATTTTGCATGGAATATAATATCTAACACCAGTACAGAGTATAATATCATAATGAACAGAATAACTTCGTGAGACAGTGTGGAAAAAAACAAATTTTGCTCTAAGAATTCTTTTACTTTAAAGTATAATTCTCATTTATTTGACCACATTTACACAAAGGTTCCTCTTTTTTAAGAATCTCTTCTCTTTAGTTTGTTTCCAGTGTAGCTACCATCTTAATTTATTGAAAATCGTCTTTCACTATTCAGTTTTTGGGGTGTGCGCAGAGTCGGGCGTTAGAGGAAGCTTTATAAGTTAATAGTGTATTTGTTGTAATAATTCTTACTATAACTCACAAATTATTTATTGTTCCCATCCATTACCATTACCTGGATGATGATGATGATGATGATGGTGATGCGAAAGTGTAATCTTTTCGAAGAAGTTGCATGTCGCATATCGTATATCGCATATCTTAATGGATAGATGGGAAATACTTTCTTTCTTCAGTAAAGTTTTTGTTGCTTTAATAATAAGGAGCGGAGCACTGCAACCATGTTTGATCTTTTGTACTGTAACAGACTCTAACCGAACAGAAGACATTCCGCCTTCGGAATAAAAGCCAGAATGTCGTCTTAATGTCAGAAAGGGAGAGTAGTTTTCGACCCAATGACAGTCACAGTCACAGAGAATGTGACTGAAAGTCTCGTCTGCAATCTATCTCTTTAAATAGACCCATTTTGTTAAGGTGATCTCAACTCTGTTCTGCTGAAGAAGGAAACCTTACCTTAACTGCAGGTCTTTTTATAATAAATAGTAATGACTTTAGGTTGCGTACTGACTCTTATAGCAAATCGTATAGCAAAATTCATTGTTTTGATAGAATATGATGTCTTTCCTTAATAAACTTTGTGATCTTTCAGTTATAACTTGTAACAACATTAGGTAGAGCATTGGTGTTAAGGTATATAATAAATCGTGCTTTAATTAACTGATTTCGGCAGAGATTTTTTATGTTCTGCTAGCTCTTTCTAGAAAATGAAGGAACAGGTGCCTTGCATATGCCTTAACGGAAAATACTGTAGGAGAAAACTTTATATTCTTTCAATAATATTGAGTAATAACTTCAGATTGCAGTCCTCATATAAGTTTATTCTTTTAGAAATTTTGGCTATATTGTTATCAAAAGTTTATAATAATGATCATGTAATGTACTGCTATTGTGATTTAATTACAATTTTCATTTAAAAAAAAAATTAAATTTTATGTACGCCTTTGCTTTAATTTATTTATAGCCTAATTGTTAAATCTTTATTGCAACTCTTCTTTCCGATAAGCAAATGAAAACAATAAATTATAGAAACCAAACTATATAAATATTTTTTAAATTTTATTTTGTATTTATGAAACAGAAATAAAAATAAAAACGTTAAAGGATTGAAAGCAAACAAGTCCTTTTGTTGTCCCACGAACGCAATACCACGTTAATATGGTTAACGTCTACACAAGGACAACAAAACTACAATATTTGTTCAGTGGAACTGCATACTATGGAAGGATAACCATTTAAAGATTTACAAGTGCGAATGTGGATATAAAGGACTTCGCCAAAGTTAATTGTTCATGCTGTGACCAAGCACTACAGACAGAAAAGCAAATATCTCAGTGCAATAAACTTAAAGTTTAGCGTGTACACAAAACAGGATATCAAACGTAAAGGATCAAAAATATTTGCCAAAATTGAATAAAGTTAGTAAATGGAACAACAGTAATACTCGTAAAAGTAAATAGTTTCATTAAGGACATCACAAATATGGAAGCACCAAGTATATTCTCCAGTGACTAAGTAAATGAAGCTTTATTATTCTCTTCAAAGATTAAATATATACATTATTTTGATTTAAAATGCAAATAAATACTTAAGTAAATTTATAAAGGACTTCATTCAAAAAATATTTTCACTGATTAAATTTCAATTGGCCGATATAAATAAACAGTTTGACAGCAAAAATAATTCTAAATAATTTGATTTAATATCATTTTATTTATGCATATACATACATATATATGATTATATGATTTATAAAACTAAAATATATATGTCTTCGTAGTCACGTTTTATTATTAATTAATTTTGAAAAGCCATTATGGAATTATATTTACAAAATACAAGATTTGAATATTTTATATAATTATGGATCCTGCAGAAGGACTGATGTCCACTGCGCCACATTTTCACACGTAATCGAAAATTTTTATATCGATTGTTGGAAATTGAATACCCAAGATAGCAAGGAGGATTGCCAAAAATGTGCATAAATTAATGATCAATTTTGGCAACTGCTTTACATATAAAAATCAATTGAATATAATGGAAACCAACTCATAAACTAAAATTAATTCAATTAAAAAAATATATTATCATGAAAATAATACTAAATAAATCTTGAAATAATTGTTGGTAGGTAGATAGTATTGGCTAGCTAAGATTACGCATGGGACTAATAGGTTGGTAGTGACACCAAATTGAAGTCCTTGAAAAGAAAGTTAAGAAGAGATTAGTTAAGATGTATGTGTCAGTTGCAACTTTTACGAAATAGTTTACTCCAACATTAGGAATGAAATTTAGTCATTTAATTTAGTTCAAGTTTGTGAGGGAACCGGGTAGAAACAGATGAGATGCTTCAGGATTTCCTTGAAGTCTGATTACTCACATTTCTCTAAACAATTTTGTTTGAGCTTTCGAGAGAACTTGATAGTAAGAGAAGATGTTCCAGGGCTTACTTGATTCGAGTTAACGCATCTGCATTACAAATGTGTACCTGTTGTTCCTTCCATCGAACGACAAGACAGTATTTATAATCGAAAATGTGTTTACACATTATACCGACAACTTTGCCGGTACTTAAACTACGAGAATTGTATTTAAATTTTCCAGTATGTATACATTACATATAGGGCTAGTCAGTGTTCTCGGCTTATTTGGTCTTCTTCAAGGTTCGCACCTACATATTTTAGTTATGTCAACCATTTCGTTTCTGTCTATGATTTTAAGACAATCAACCCAATATTTACACAGCTCATATCTCTAGGCTATTCTGTCATTGCCTTCATGCATTGAAGGACTTTTTTTGGAAAATAATCGGTTCTAAAATATTGCTTTAATTGTCGCTTGTATGTATGAGAGATACTTTTTGCAGTTGTTTGCTCTAAGCATATAAGTTTCGTCGATTTTTAACAATAATAGTTCTGCTTGGAACACACTACAGTATTCGGGTTGTTTTATAGCTTACTTAAGATTAGTACAGTGATAGTACACGCGGACTCTAACTCATTTTCGTATTATGCATTCCTCATTTTAGATTATTTCTATTAGTTTTCTATGCTCAACAGTTGATGTCATTACGGATAATAAAGCCATTAACAAAGGATCTTTGAGTTAGTTGGTCAATTGACTTTACTATGCTATTTCCAGCAAATAACTTGATCGAAGACAGGTTGATTAAAGCTCAACTATATATAAACTATTTTTGAAACATTTTAAACTACTTTCTTATATAGTGAAAATAGAAACTCATATAAATTCTTTTAAAAAGTAGTTATAATAGGAAATATCCATCCTTTCAGATACCGTGCGATCCCCATATGAAAGTTTTATTAAGTCGTGAGTATAAAGAATCAATGCACAAGTTAAATAAGGTTCGCATTGAGAGCCAGAGAAAAAAGATGTAAGCTGAGGCAAGTTTTCCAGTAGAATAATTAAGTTGCCCAAATTTTTATCCTTTTTGCAGGAGAATTTAAAGCGCATCTGCTTAGTAGAGCTGCTCAGAGAGGATCCAAAAATTAAATCCAAAATTAGGCAACGGATTTTTAAGACTAGTTATAATCGCATAAGAAAGTATATTATATAAAATAATATATTACTTAACTCTTCATTAAAATAAAAGTACCCAAAGAAAATATTTTTGTGTCTGTATATTGATATTGTATAGTAAAATATTTGCGTTGCATGTGGAAAAAATTTAAATGCTATAATAGATATACAGTAATAAATTTTTTAGAAAAAATTGATTATAAAAAATAATTTTATTATATTATTTTATAATATTATATTATCTTTATAAAAATACTCAAATAATATAATTTTTTACTATTTATTTCAGTTTTTTGTTGAAACATAATTCAACAATCCAAATCAGTTGGTTTTCTGCAGAAGAACTTTAACTTTATTCAGATGGATTTCAAAGCTCAATCCAAACAAAAAATTAAAACGAATTAATTTTTGTAGCATTCCACGTATATTGTATAAAAAAAACAGCACATCAATAACATTGATATTCCTTAAAAAAATACCAAAGATATATCAGGACATTTAGTACAAACACCAATTTGTGTGATGAGTGCATAGCTGAAATATTGTGTACATTGAATGCAGATATTAAGATATGCCAAAAAATTCTATAGAAAATGGCTATAAATACAAGTATTCATTTTGCGCCATCCGAACCAGGTAAGGAAACAATGCACTGGAATATGCACTCCCGACGACACGTACAAACAATAACCGAAAGTACCAACGTGTCGATTTTGATGGTGTAATTAAGTTGAGCCCAAATGCGATGCTCCCGTTGGATGGATGCCGATGATGAGAAAAATGTGAAAGGAGTGGCAGCCGCTCGTTTGTTTCATAAATGGACAATTTAATTAATTTGGAAAACGCGACAGTATGCAATAAAGCTTTGCATATCAATGAGCCGCTTCTGTAGGCTGTGGAATATCGGATTGCGTTCTACAGATAATGCAATATTTATTGCTGTCATTTCGAAGTTGTCAAGTGTTGAGTGTTCATAAAAACGAAAATAATAATAAAAATTTAACGTACCTTAAAGCTCTGCATGTCCTCTATATACTGTGTATAAGGATTTAAATATATGATATATTTATGTTGAATAAACAATAAATTTTTATGTGTATTAATTTTATTAAGAACTTTGTTGTTATCTTTATTTGTAGTAAATCAGACATACTTTACAAAACTAAAATAAAATGGAAAATTAACTCAATTAAAATTTATGTTAAATTGGATATGATAAATGATATTAAATATTATTGCTATTTATTGTGTATTCCTTACTAATCTAATTTCATACTTCATTCAGGCTTATTACACTCATCTTGCCAAATAAGCTTATTATTTCGTTGAATTCGGAACTTGAATTAAGAACTTAAATTATAAAAAAGCAATAGATTTTAGGAAATTTATGATGTAGTTATAGGAATTCTTTCCACATAAGGGATATGATTTCTAACTTATGTGCACAATGCAATGTTCAGATTAACTTCTTATCCAAGTATTGAAAATGTACAGAGGTTGTTATGATTCTAAACCCGAACAATCTGTATAATAGACTATTGTAGTATTGTTATATTAACTAATTTTCCTGAACTGATTTTGATAATCAATATTTTAAGTCAATCTTATGGTTAGAATATATTGCTGACAAGCACAAATTAAGAAATTAGAAGGAAATCAACCTGATAAGTCTATAACCTATGCTATGATCCTAATTTGATATTAAACCTTCTCCTAAGCAAATCTGTGCATTGACTTGTAAGGTAGAGTATAGTTTCTTGGTCCTATTTTGTAGTCCATAGAACCACATTCTTTACAAAAATCGTTGGGTGGTAGACCAAGACTAATTGCATGCCTTTCTAATACTCAGTGACCTGTCAGTATCAATAATGTATAACCGATTGGTACTGATTTTGACGAATTTGGACTAAATAAGTCTTGTGATTTGACAAAATATTCATCTAACCAGACTTACTTTGACATCTGCTGAGTATTTATATAGAATAACCACTTTAGCTGCTGCTAGTCTAGGTTGGAGGTAACATAATTAGTAATAAGTTTGCAGTATTCAGATTGCCAGTCAATAGATGATTGACTTCAAAAAAGAACTGCAGTTGTACCTGAATTAATATTGGGATCATAATACATTGATTTTTTAGGAATATGTGATGTATTTACATAGTATAAGCAGTTGTAGTACAACAACTTTCCATTGTACTTTAAATATTTAAAACTTCATGACTAACATATATATAATGAAAAAAGTA
Organism: Teleopsis dalmanni; assembly: GCF_002237135.1. Lineage (NCBI taxonomy): Eukaryota > Metazoa > Arthropoda > Insecta > Diptera > Diopsidae > Teleopsis > Teleopsis dalmanni. The sequence continues at coordinate 11,395,962 of NC_051846.1, forward strand.
TGCTTATACTGTGTACTCAAAACATTATTTGCTTTAAATATAATTTAATCGGAATTTCCTAAACATATCTCTTCACCTTTATTAATAGTTAACTAAGTGAACTCGTTTTTGTTTAACACTCTAAATATTTACTGAATGAGTTGATCAATTTGACTAAATATTGCCTACATTAATAATAACTTTGTGTTTACTAATAACACAATAATACACAATATTATTAGTGAAGATGTGAATAGACGATTGAATTACTTCATTATACACAAATATTGATTGAAATTCATCCCAAAAATTAATTTGCATAACTGCACAGGATAATGATTCATATCAGGATATAATCGCACACGGTTTCTTATTAAGTTATTTGGAAGAGTTGTATTAAAATTTAATTTATTAGTTCATTAAATGCAAAATGGTTGAGTAATAAATAATAAAAGTAGATAATTTGATTTTACCCAATTAACTTTTTACTATGAGAACATCACTTATCTTAAAAAAGATAACAAGAAAAGCAGAAATGTATGACAGATTATAATCAGAAAGTATGAAAAATACTTCCTCGACTACTTCATATTTCAATCAAAGTTTGATTTTTACAAGATAACCCTTTTTGTGGGTCTTAAACTTGACAGAAACAAAATATTGAGATATGGATAATGTTTTTATTTCAGTACATTGCTTAAAATTATGAGGTGTAAAATACAAATGGTCTCTAGGGGCCATATTGCAATACCGGATCCTTTTGAAGTAATTTTCGATGACTTCAATAAAGCACATCGCTGACAATAGTTTGGTTATTACTCGGTATATTTTTGTTAAAACGGTTAAAGTCATCGACAATAGTTTGGTCAAAGCTTTGAAGACTTTTGTCAAAATATTATAAATTGTGTTCAATTCACCACAACAGAATATGAATTCCCTCATACAATAAATACAAAATAACACATTTCGTTTGGCTACTGGCATTGTCCTTATGATCTTTTTGCCAATTCGCATCACCAACATGTGAAATTCCTCAGCCAGAAAAAGTTTCGAGTAATAATCCTCCTCCGGTCACGCCTCGTTTGATCCACTCTGGGAAAGCTTGGCAATCCACATTAGGTTACTGTGATACACTTTTTTATTTAAATGGATTTCTCAAAATGTATTTCGGCAAATCTTTAATCCGTTGCTTCAACTCGTCTAAGCAGACCTGAAGTGTTGTTGAAATTAGCATCTATTTTGTGGAATATTTTAGATACTCTAACCTGTATGTTCTTGAAAATGGTTTCAGTATTAAGATCATTTTCCCATTATTTGATCAATGAGTTTCCAGCGGGGGCTTATAACAAACGATGGTTACGAAAATTCATATCTCTGTGAAATATACGCATTGCTACCCGCCATTCTCATAGTTTTTCCTTAAAATTCAATTGTGTGATTTAAGTACATATGTAAAATGTATTTACACAAATTTAGAAATACAAAAGAATTTAATTTAGTTTCTTGATATTTTCAACATAGAACTATAAACATCAATTAAATCTGTAATTTTAATCCTTTTATATATTTACAAAAACAAGATATGCTAAGATAAGATATCATATGCTTAAAAGCGTGCTGCCTGCTTACTTTTTTGCATTAGTTATTTTGGCAATATATACCATATATGCACTAGTACTAAAAACAACTATATTGCAAAATAAATACACGATCAAAATTAATAAAATATGAAATTTATGCTCACACTGTACTTAGTCGTCGTCAGAATCGAACCCATCGCTACTACTAATCCCAGAGTCCAGCACATAAGCTACAGCCAACTTATTATTAAATGTGCCCCACCAATGGACTTCCTGCTTTTCGTCATTGCCAGTGTAAGAACTTAAATGACTTCTTCCGTCATTCTTCTAATCTAATTAAGTCTAATTAAACATCTAAGTAAGTCTATGTAATCGCCTATTTTTCAATTATCTCATCTCAATAGATCCGTCCTTATATTAGCAATAGTTGAAAATACTGTTTACTTTGCATTAGCCCTAACCGATGTTTTTTCTATCAATGTACGCCAATTCAACATAATTTAATAACCCTTCTATCTCATATTCATATATTTATATATTCATATATATCCGTATATTTACTCCTAATAGGCACAAAATTTGACGTTTACTACAAAAACAACAACGAAAACAACAAAACGAACAACTACACTTTAAGCTAGAACAACGTACAACGCATATGTCATATATGTATGTATGTATATTAATACATATTAATAATATTACCGAATCTCATTCTTCTGGAGTACGAATGTTTGTAAACATATATACATGTACATATACTTATGAAATAGTGGAGGAATACAAAAATTTTTTCGTTATATTATCATTTGCATTTCGTATGGCATTTTACCCAATGTCTTGTTCAAGACATTTTGCCGAATGCTTTGTCGCACTATACTCATGCCTTGTCGCAATGTACTCATGCCTTGTTTACTCTTTTACTCGTTTTCCCGTTTACTCACTGCCGATTTTTACTCTCTTGACACCTTTTTGTTTGTTTTTTCTGTTTTTGTAACATATTCATGCGGTACTCTAATAAACATATATGTATGTGTGTATGTATGCAGCTTTATTATATCAACGCTGTATAAAAAAATTTAATATGAAACGCTTATTAAAAAAAAAAATTAAATAATCGCTTTCTAGTAGTTTCTAGAAATTTTATTAATTTATTTTACTTATTATTTCGCTCAATCTTTCCTCAGCTAAAGCTATCTCAACTTGTAGAATAATTAAATATTTTTCAATTGTTTTCAGTATCATTTCTATTTGCTTTTGGAGCATTTTTTCGAGTGCACTCATTTCCTGTTTAAATAAAAAAATTAACAAAAATTTTAAGGTGAATGAAATCGAAACTTACAAGCTGTAAAACTAACTCCTCAACGCAGGCGCTCGAGCAGAATCCTGTTTCACTAAAAAATATTTTATTAATTTTAAGAAGCTAACATTAAAATTTGGAATATACCGATGAGGACAAGAGCTGCGAAATCTTTCCATTTCATCAGACTGATCCATATCCAAAATTAACAAAACACGTCTACTAATCTCAGAGTCAGAAAACATAAGGCATCATCCTATTTTCGTCATGTGGTATACAAAAAGATTAGTTAAGAACTCGCAATGTTGTATTTCTAGTACTAATTTCAAAATGTTTACGTCCATGTATTTCTATACAAGCAAATAGAGTGTAAACATTTACCACTAAAATAATTTTGATCATTATATTATATCGGTCCGAGGTATCACAACGGCTTGATATTTGAGCACAAGTGATGTTTGGTGTAGTTAACCACTATTCTAAGCTAAAAAAGAAAAAAATTAATATATATAGTAAGCTGTTGTTGTGACCCGATGTCTTGATTTGCTTGCCACGATTAACGGGCACTGCATTTGATTATTTATGTTCTCCAAGCTGAATCTATAACTGCTTTACTCATTAGTTGAATCAAGAAATTGGTTAGCGTTCAAAATTTTCCATTTTTGACCACCGAACCATGTAGTCCAAGTTTCGTAATGTGTTGTATTTAATTGTTTTAAATATTCTCTAATTCCTTCTACTCATAACGTGTTTACCTATACTGTGTGAAACTGCTATATAAATAATATAAGTTTTATATATATTTTTTTACTTAATAATTTTGTAAGTAGTACATATATCAAAGTTTAATGTTTCAATGTTTACACTATTATTTTTTTTTACACAGAAATAACACGAGTACACATTGTGTGTGCAAACTATAGAGCTGAGTTCGAAGATATAACACTGACTTTTTTCGGAACTCTATAGTATATTCAAAAAATATGCACTCATGTAAATTTAAAGCAACAGCTGATATTTTAAATTTTACTTTTACCAAGTACCATGCTCTCTAGCAAGTTAATTCGCTAAAGTGCTATATTGTTATTTCATACAAAATATTTAACTAGAGTTTAGCTTGTTAAATAAAAATCGTACAGGGTCTAATATAAATATATATTTTTGTACTTATAATTTAACTTCAATTACAAAAAGTTAAACTGACACCTTATACGGTATATTTGTCAAGTTAAGCACTATAGTCTTAATAGTATTATAGAATTAACATTATACTGCTGACAGATTGGAGTAAAAATTATCATTAAATGCCTAAATGATCATTTGTTTGCTAATTAGTCAATTTTAAATGATAGAAAGTGGTTCTAAATTGTCCAAATTTTAGTAGATGGAAATCATGGAAAACTTTAAACTTGAATCAACTAATTATTTGTTAAATATAACTACCTAAAGATTGCAAATCAAAAATGTACGATGCATGTGTATAAATCTGAAATATATGTCTTGAGAACCTAGTATTGCAGTCAGGTGTGATCAAGTTGCATAAAAATTAATTCTATTCAAAACCTGCATATTTTGCTTTATAATGGATTTGATCGATTCATGATATGTATATATAACAAATATAAATCAATAGGTCCGTTCCACGAACTACTCGTAGTAACTTTGCGTAATCTCCATGTCGAAATTTGAAAATGCTACAAAGACTTAACTTGTAAAATTTGTGTTGTCAATCAGCTGTTTTGGTTTGAATATAAATTTTTGTATTGATTATTTGCGCGGCACTGTTATTCTCACCAAACTTTACACAAAGCTGTTCCATCAAAATCTGTGTAAAGAGTGTAATGTTGCACTTTATTTGTGTTACGGTCAAAGTTTGAACTTTACTTGTGTTTTACTTGAGTTTTACTACGAGTAGCTTGTGGAACAGACCTAATATACATTAAAAAGTCTCTGCAGTTGTCTATGGTATGTAATTTTTCTTGACTTAAGTATTAATAATTTTTGAAATGTGAAAATTTAAGTTCCGATGTAGAATATGACAACAATTTTGGATTTAATAGTTATTAAAGTTTTAACAACTATCTGTAATGATCTATTCTCACAGCACATATAATTATAATTTAACATGTTCAATATCAAAATTGATTAACTAAGATTTAAAAAATATTATGTCAAGAAATGATATGATGTTTATTCTGGCCTCAAATCACTGATTTGGATCAAAAATTAGAAATGAGAAATAAATGACTAATACATACCCTAAATAAAAGTTTTTCATGGCATTTTAACAGTTTGAGTAAGCTGTTTTTGACATATTTACAAAAAGCGGTAAACAAATATTTAATATTTGCATTTTCTTGACAACGATGCACATCTTTTTGGAACTTCTAATTTCTAAAAAGTACTTAATTGAGGCTAGAAAAATCAAATCAACAGGCAAGTTGAAAAATCAGCTGTTTGAAATGAAAACAAATGAATAACAACGAATGTGAACACTTTCAAATGACTGATTTGAAATGAGTCATTTGCGTTCAGTGTAAACGCCATATAAGCTATTTGTTAGACGCTAAGATATATATGTTTCTAAGGACACCAAAAATGGTTTTTTTGTTGTTTTAAATTTAAAAACAAAAGCATTAAAATCTCATTTTAAAACATAAATTTTTTGTAAATTGTACAGAAGTGAATTTTTACTTCTAGACTCAACAAAATACCAACACATTTCCAATAAATTAAAAATCTAATTACGCGCTCCATTTAATAACGAATTTTGTACGTGAGCAATTTTCTATAGAAATTGCTTGAAATTATAAATAAGAAAATGGAAAAAAAATAAGAAAATGAAAAGTTTTTTAGAAAAATAAAAAAAAACGAAATAAAAGGAGACATTCCTTAATTATGACACCAACGAAGTAAGTTAAATAAAAATGTCCTTGTGCTTTATTTTGGATGCAAGTTTTTAATCAATTGCTGTCCTTCTATAAGCAATTGACTTTTTTTTTGACATAGAGAAAGTAGAATAAATTGTTTGTTATATTTTTTAATAAATAAATTATTAAGAGGTTTTTGAAAAGTAGTGAACTACAACAAAAAAAAACATTTTTTTAATATTTTAATTAATTAAATTTTTGGCTGATAATACAGCTGTTTTTAGTATTGCCAAATCAGTGGTCTTTGGTATTATTTCTTATATATAATTATTCCTAAATAATGTTTTCAGACTGCAAGTACCAAGGGCTGACCTCGTGCGCTGCCAAATTTGAAGCTTAGAGTTAGCGCACCTTAACCAAGTGACCCACAGCCGTACTTGATTTTTATGTTCGTAATGAACCAATTACTTTATTTCTTGTTTTCTTATTTATTATAAAATAATACATAAATAAAACAACATATTTTGAAATAGTTTCAATAGTTTTTAATATGTACTATTTATTTTCTTGTCTTATTAGTTGCTATAATCTGATTTTGTATAACTTCCATCGGGTATGGATTTTAATATTAACTATTTATTTCCTTACCTCCGTAGACATCATAAGCTGATTGGTAGCAATGAACAGCTGTCGCGGTCTACTGGATTTTGATAAGGACGTGACACATATGGGACTGTAAAATGAATCTTAATATGTCAGACTATAGAACTGAAGCCTTTTAAAGCCTTTTAAATATTTATTAATAAAATAACATAAAATAAAAGCATAGCTGTTAAACAACAATTCCGTATTAGTAACTATATATAATATTTATTTAATATTAAAGAATTGAAAAAACTTAATTCTGCAAGTCTGAGAAAACAAAATCAATTTGTTGGTTTCTACAAATATACGAGTATTAAAAGGAAATGTCCTTATTTTTAACAAATAATGGAAGCATGTGCCACATGCAACATTTAACGTCCTCCAAAACACAATTGCCAACAGTCATTTTTCGAAGCAAACATTTCAGAGTTGCTCTTATTTCCACAGCCGCTCTTATTTCCCAAAAAAGGAAGAAATCGTGAAGGACGTGTAAACATTTCCTTGTTATTTTAGCGAAATTTGTCTGGTTGCCAATATAATTTCGGTCGTGGTTTCATAATAAAAAATTAAGTTCACTATGTTATGTTTCAAAAATAAAAAGAAAATATTTTTACTTTATTTGTTTAAATTCCTTTGTTATTCTTACAAAATAAAAATAGTGTAAATAATATTAAAAATGTTCGTAGCCTTTGGCAAGTGGTATGCAGTGTCAAACAAAATTTATTTATAATCATGAAAGATAACTTTTCTTAGCTTCTTTAAAGAGTAGACATAAAAATATTTTAATTAGATGTTTTAAATAAAATTATTTTAATATTTTTTAATTTAATAAAACTAAAGAAACATGAATTTTTAAATTTCACTCTTCATTAATTTATACAAAAATGGCCATTGTTCCATTTGAATATTAAGACAGATGAAAATTTATGCCTCGATTTATATATGCTTCTCCAATTATGTCTACTATAAAGTTTCGTTGTTACTAGAACACTTAAAGGATATAATATCGGTACTACAGCTTCCTACATAAGATTAATATTATTCTCCAATAATTTAAACAAAAATAATAATAAAGAAATATATATTTAAAATTTTTTTGAATAAAGTTTTTATTGTAAATATTTATCTAAGAATTAATTTTTCTATTAAATCTATATATGGAATAATTTATACTGAAATAAAAATAATCTATTTATAAAATCTATTTATTTTTAGAACAAATAAATATTTTTTCTACTACATTTCATTTTCTTTATAAGTGAGTGTCATTCAACTTACTCAGCTGTAGTTCCAAGGTAACTCTGGTTTGGCATTTCTTCGATTGAGCTTGCCGTTTGAATCCCTGTTCCTGACAGCTACAGATGAATGTTAATATTCGATCACTTTTTGAGACAGGATAGTAGAAATTGGGCTCATATTTTTCAGCAGTTAAATGTAAAACTTCTGACTCAGTTCATAGAAGTTAATTAAAAGTATATAAAATAATATTGACAAGATAGTATCTTATATGCGGAATGCTGGACTAATGCTGACATAGAGCTAAGCTGGCCTTTACCACATAATCTCTTCTAGAATATGTCTATCGGCGCTTGAGAAGAGTATGCTGGAAAACCTATTGTATCAATGTCCACGCTTGTTCAGAACCGAGCTCATTCTGCGATATTTCCAACTTAAATATTGGCCAGATACTTGCGTTTATAAATTTTTCTGGCTGGTTCTAATATACCCAACCGGATAATAGTTTCTATCGGGAATTATAAAATACGTGGAATCAAAGCAGCGTTGTTAGTAAATGGAATAAGATGCCATCCTCCTTTTATTTCAATTACGATTTCTATACCATATCATAGCTGTATCGATGGCTGTAGTTGCTCCTATTAAATAATAACTGAACTCATTTGTTTAATATCTTTTGGTAAATAAACTTTAATACAAAAACAAGTGAAATTTTTAAATACAAGAAAAATATTTAATGAACTTTACAAGTTCAACTTGTCAAACTTTTAATTGAAAGGAAACATTTTTATTGAAAACACTGCAATTTAAGTTCAGATGTTGAAAAAGTAATAAAAAAATTGAAACAAAAATGTTAAAATTAACTTTTTAATAATAAAAAAAAATTTTGGTCATCATTTTAAGAATTTTCATTATGCTAATTTCATTCTTTCTATTCATCAAAGTTTTATCAGCAAAAAAGCATTATTTTCATAACCGTTACGGACATTAAAGAAACTTGTAAAAGGTACAAAACTGTACGCTCATCTATGGCTTGAACAGCAAAAAACGAGACACCAAAACCGTCATTTTATGGCCACTGGGTGTTATTGAAATAAACTGACAGACATTGTCACATTGTCATCTCGCTTCTTGTGTCCTTTCGGTTCCACATTAACATGGGACCATCTCGATTTTTAATGCTGTTCTGTATTAAAAGATGAGCACATTTTTATTTTAAAGGAGCTTTTTGTATTACAAGGACATCATTCGGAGATTTGGCGATAACTTCGAAATAATGGAAGTTATTCGCACATTTACATCAGTTCTAGTTATTCCTAAGAAGGATGAAATAAAAAAAAACTACTTTGTCTCATACATTTGTTTTCCTAATTTTTACACCTATTCGGGTTTAGTTATTCTTAAGAAAATAATTTAAGAATTTTCCTTAAAAGCGAAAATCTATCCTTGACTATTAGAGCCCGACAGTTCTCATCTTGTCGTTCGAAGTAAACTGGAGAATATTTTTATATATATATTTTATATATATGTATATTTTATATATATAGCAGATAGGACATTTGTGCAGAAGTGAAACTTACTTAATTAGAAACTAACGCGGAAGATTACTACTCCGTCTGGCTCATTCATAAGTCCTGCAGTTTCTTAAAAAAAAAACGGTATACGGTTAGAAAAGATATGTGGTCCAGTAAATTAAAATAGGCTGTAGAGATGCTGTTATATCTATAACCCGTCATTTAATACAATTCGCAAGATTGAGATTGACAGCAAGTAATGATTTACTTGCGCTAAAAATATGATGGAACAGACATAAATCTAAGAAATTAAAATACGGTTGCGATAATTATAGATATGTGGAAGTAAATACTAACTAAGGCGATGACCCAAAGTTGCTTGTATAACCAAAAATCATCATACATGTTATTATTATATTAGACGATTTCACACTGCGACCTAAAGATCTATTATGTTCTTAATAGATTCAGAGTATTTCTCTAAGCTTAACTGCTGCCATAAATTGTATTGAACCCACATTATTGAGCGTTATTTCTAAAGTCGATATAAGATAAGAGAAGATCTTGATACTTCTCTTGTTAATGAATCAGTGATGGACCAACTCCTAGAATGTATTTTGAGGGTTAATTCTCTTCCATAAAAGTCCATAAATTCCTTTAGAGTATGTTTCCAGTTTTATAAAGTGATAGTTTAAACTAAAGTGCACTAAAAGAATTAATTCTTGTGATGATCTTCAATTAAAAGCCTCTATAATCGACTTTGTTTTCAAAAGATGTAGTAGAGTATCCCACTATAGCTTTCTCCGTTCTCCTCTTTATTCCCCGAACTGCTGCTTTCTTTACATGTTTTCTAACAAGTTTGAACATGTGGTTAGTATTATTGTGTTCCATTTAAATAACTTTAGTTTTTTTGTTATTTATTCATTAAAATTATTTTAATTATTCATATTTCATATGACCTTAAATATTATTTAAATGAATATTTACCAATTGACTAATTTTCACATCTTCTATCCAACTATTAAAGTTCCACTTTTATAATTAGAGTTTCCTACAACAACTTGTATTTATTTTCATCCATAAAATCTATTCATTTTACTGCCACATTCCTTATTCCCATTCGATAACTAATTTCATAAGGCTTAAGTTATTTTATTTCACATATTTACTACCTTACGACGTGAAGTGCTTATTTAAGTATTAGGAAAGCAACTAAAAATCCAAGATATTATTAAGAGGCAATGGACCACATGTGCGCTATCTTAATCTGGAAGGTGAGGGCATAATTTACTATAATTGGAAAAATATATTAAAGCAATATTATTCTAAGGATAAATCGACAACTTAAGCAACAAATTAAGGGCTCAGAAAAAAATGTGTTTATGCGAAATGAAGTTACACGACATAATACTGCAATAATAATGTTAAATATGATTTTACAGATAAGGAAATGATATTTTTTAGTTAATTTGTTAAATACAATTCCTAGAATTAAGTTTCTTCATTTCATTTATTTTAGTAATTTAATATCTTTCCAATTGAACTGCTTACAAAATTGATGAATAAATTTGTAACAGTTTTAGAACAATTTATACTTATAATAATCGCAAATAATCCAGTTCATCCTCAACTATTGCTTGATTGAGTATTCTATTCTAATGCTTTTAATTCCAATGAACTAAAAATCAGATAAAGAAACATTTTACTTTTACACAACCTTCACACCGGCAAAAATTAAAATTCGAAGGATTATTGGATTAGAATGAGCTTATCGCTTCCAATGAGCCTTGATATCAAAAGCCGACTGTCAGTTGTCCAAATTTAAGACACGACAGGCAATGTTGTTATAATTCATGGGCTACGTGCCATTTCCTCCAAATGAAAACTAAGACCAGGAGATAAACGCCGATGCGCTGCATGAATAAAAGATTTCTCGTAATTTACAAAATAAAACAAAGCTAATGAAGTACTGATTATCTAGAAGAAGGAACATCAATAAATTGCAATATTATTGAAATTAATTTATATGCAGAATTTGGAAGTAGGAAATTTTATTTAAATAATATATAAGCAAAAATAATATTTTCAAAAAGTATTCAATTGGAATAAATGCACATAGAACTGCATTAATATATAATATATATACTATATATAAATACATATACATGTATATAATGATTATTGTTGTATAAGCTAAAGGGCTCATACATAGACCACGAGGGTATATACATACACCACAATCAGCCCTTCAGCTCATATAAAAATAATCATTTTATACATATATATGTATTTATGTATAGTACAGTATCAGGAGTATATATATTATATACTAATGCATAGTGAAATATCTAAAGTAACGCCTACTTAACGTCAGCAAAAAATGTAACAACTATCTACTTTCTCTAAGCTCATCACCATTGTTTTCCATTTTTTTGTGAAAATTCAAATCACGTCACACCAACATCACTGACATTTCGTAACTTTCGAGGCAGATATGATGAAGTATTGATTGACCACATGCAGTGTACCGACAGTGGCAACACTATAAAGTGAAAATTATTTACACAAAAGCCATTCAGGACAAGTCGAGGATTGTGGGCGGTAATACTCAAACTGACTTTTCTTCAGCAAACCTTTTTGTGTCAATGTGTGGCTACTTTTGTGGCACATAATTCGGTGACTTTATCCTGTTCTGCCAAGATGGCAGTTTTTGTGGGAAATGGTAAATATACATATTTCTTTTGTGATGATTTGGGAATATGTAACTTAACTGAAATTCATGTGTTTTATGAAAGAAAAACAAAGAAATTCAACTTATTTTTCTTGAAGAAAATCTTCTATTGTATCCTTTTATTTAATTCAGTTGAATAAAATTTACATATATCGTGTGTGTATACTAATATCCTTTAATAACTAATTCAATAAAAATTATATATTTTCTCTTCTAATAAATATTTGCAATTGTGATGACAATAATCTTCTGATAAGGAAAGATATCATGAAAAATTATCAAAAAAAGTAAGAAATTACAGTAAATTTTATTTATTTTTTCATATATGGGCACTTCTATTTAAACAAAATTTAGCTTTGTTAAGCTGCGATTTATACAAACATATATATTTAAATTTTCATTGACCGCAAACAAATCAGATAGTGGTAAACCGCTGTAAACATAATACTTAGTACAAGTCCTTTAATTTCAAAATGTTGTGATAAGTCCTGATTTTTGGAACATAATTGATTGTTGTAGTCACTCAATACACCGGCTAATTACCTGGAAAGAAGAGGTAGTAAAGATATAATAGCAAAAATCCTTCTTCATATATTCTCAATTTCTGATAACTGTAGGTATTAACCTTAAATTATTGTGTTCCACAAATATATTCCCAAAAAGGTTTCCATGGCTTCAAGCCTCAAACGTTGGCTTTCGATGCTTCCCAACTATTTAAAAAAACCAGCTATATTACATCCTCACTAAGAAATCAGGAGAGTTTCCATTGTGCGATCGAAATGAATTGTGGAACTTTATTTTTAAGTCAATATTGCCCTAAGAGGTACATACTGTTATTGGAGTATGTAATCTACTTCACCGTAATATTTGCTTGCTCGAGGATTAAAGATATTTCCGTAGAATTTTTTACTGTAGATATTTTCATCATTCTTTAAGTCAAAGTCCGAAAACAACAACAAAGGATGACCATTGATAACCACGGTCGCTAAAACTATCACAAACGGTGGTACTTAACTGTTTAAGACCATTCGAATATTTACATTTTTGAATTACTTCCTTGTTAAGAAGTAAAGATTTGCATTACCCTTGACGTCACAATTCGAACACAGCAACGAAGTGTGACCATTGAGGGTCATGGTCACCTTAACTAACAGTAATGGTGATACCCGTCATCTTATTGTTATTCAAAAATATATAATTTCGAGTACTCAGTCACAAAATAAATTTTTGCATACCCTTGACAACGTAGATCAAAAATAGTAACGAGGGCTGAAGTAACGAAGTCGTCAAATTGTTTTCTTCACTCAAATATTTATGTTTTAGAATCATATATAATATATATATCATATATCATTTCGTTTCTTTAAAATTTGTTCAATGGAGAAGTATTTTTCCATCACAGTTGATAACTTTCAGCAATTGACAATGTTTTTCTGTGCAATCATTTTCTTCCACTGCGTTGGAAGTTTCGTTCTAATCCTTCCTTGTCTTTCCAAACCCCTTTTTGTTGTGAATGCAGTTTTTTGATAATTATAGACTTATGCAGCATTTCCAGTTTCGTTATAATCTGATGTTGTTCAAGGTATGAAAGATTTATTTATGTTGAGGTGTTCAAAAGGTCTTACAATAGCCACTTGTGTTTTTCCTTTATAATATAGCACTATTTCTTCTTTGTTTAAGAAAATTTATCATCAAGAAAACTTTTTCAAAACCGCAGTGCAAATGCTCAGCTGACAGTATGTAAATATAAGGGCAGTGTTGCCATCAGTTCTAAAAGTATGACAGCTTGAAGCATGGTTGCATTTTAATTGAAACATTCTGCAAAAATAAAAACATAGCAATACTCACTATATAATATTGCTTTGTGATATTACATCCGAAATATGCTAATTATTCCTTTCCTATTGACCCAAGAAAGGCAAAAGAGGAAATAAAAGGCAGAAAAAAATCTGAATAATATTTCGGCTATTTCAATATTGCTAAAGTGCAAATACTTTTGTATCTTGCAGTCTCTTCCTTTTAATTAAAGAAAAACTTTTGTCATTAATAAAATTTGAACTGAGAGCGTAGGACGAAGATACAAGCGAGTCCTCAGTCTGTTGATGTCGCTGCTGATGCCATATTTATAATGTTATACTAATTCTATAAATCCTTTAATTTTGTTTGTGATTGTTGTTGGTGGATTTGTTTTTATTTCCATTGTTGTTGCACTTATATTGGTGGGTTTGTATTTCAATCTGATTGCTTTTATTAAACAACTTACAAGGCCGTTAGAATACGAAACATAGAAAAGGAACAGCAGCAGGAGCAGCAGCAGGAGCAGGAGCAGGAGCAGTTGAGCTCGAAGGCTTAATTGGAATTTGTTGTCATGAAATCTCAAAAGTTGTTCGCAAAACATAATAAAGGTTATAAATAAAATTTGTTCACGCCTTTATTGCTATGTTTCCAATTCCATGCTGTTGGCACGCAAATTTATTAATGCTTTAAGGACTTTGACAACACAGTAATTTTATTTAAACTTGAGTTCTCTTTAAACAAAGTATGTAGTATTACGAACAATATAAAGATATAAAGACAAAAGCAATAAAAAGTCTGGCATTAAATTTGAAGTTATGGTTTTCATTGAATTGGGTTCTTTATGACACACCAATTCGATGCTGTAAGAAAGATAAGTGTAAAAGGTATTATTAGTACATTGACTTAAAGTTGAACATATGAAATTCATTTTAAAATTTTATAAAAATAAAACTAATGATGTTATGTGCATTGAATTTATCTGTTTTTCTGGGAAAGGTCTTCATGTCAACTAGCACTCTCCGTAATGTTGATACATATTCAGACCCACTAGTTTTCAGGCACCATTCTGACAACGACTGAGTAAACTGGCAATCGTAATTATATCTTATTAAGCATTTTTGTGAAATAACTATTTATGTCATCTATCTAGAAGTTATAAACCTAAAGAATAACAAGAGTAGCACCTGTGTCCAATCGTTGGTGACAGGAATATGTAAGCCACATGGGCAACTCTTAACATAAGGAGAGTCTATGTATTTCATAGAAATACTTTTAAAAATAATTTTGAAAACACTTTCAGAATAATTTAACTAAAATTTATATAAGAACTATGCCAAAAGTCCTTTACTAACTTAAAAACATGATTATTTTTATTTTTGAATATCTTATATATAAAATTAAGATTGTCAAAATGTTAGTTACCGTACTCCTCCGAAACGGCTTTACCGATTTTTACCAAATTTTATATGCGCATTCAGTAGGTCTGGGAATCGGCTACTATCTATTTTTCATACTGCTAAAGTGATTAGGGTGTCCCTATCCAGCAAAAATATCTTTATTGCTTTAACCAACATTTTTTTATTTTTTTGACATAAATTTTTTCATATTTTTGAAAAAGAAAACTTGCTATGATATGAAAAGTTGTTTATGAAAATACTGAATTCATAAAACTGCCACCTAATTTCTGCACTATCGTTGATTCCCAAAATGCTCTCATTGACCGCGTATTTCCAGATGTACACATACAATACATAAATCATGGGTGGCTGGCAGAAAGAGCCATTAGCAGCAAAAAAACATGGACGTTGATGAATTAAATTTCAAGATAAAACAGACATTGCCGGGCGACTTAATATCATACAAATCGATCGATACAGTTTGTGATAAAAACGAAGTTGTAAACTATCCAGCAAAGTTTTTAAACTCACTGGATTTGCCAGGCATGCCACCACACATTTTACGACTGAAAGTTGGATCACCGATTATTTTACTTCGGAATTTGAACCCACCACGGCTATGCAATAGTACGCGATTGGTAATTAAAAAATTGATGAAAAACATTATCGAAGCCACCATTTTGAATGGCAAGTTCCGAAACGAAAAAGTTTTATTTTAATTTAATTCAATTTAATTCAAATGTGTTCAATTTTCCATTAGATTGGCATTTGCAAAGACCATCAATAAGTCACAAGGCCAAACGATGTCTGTTTGCGGTCTTATATATAAAATTTCCATGTCACAATGTTAGTTACCGAACTCCTCCGAAACGGCTTTACCGATTTTTACCAAATTTTATTTGCGTATTCAGTAGGTCTGAGAATCGGCTACTATCTATTTTTCATACCACTAAAGTGATTAGGGAGTCCCTACCCAGCAAAAATATCCTTATTGCTTTAACAAAAAATTTTTTATTTTTTTGATATAAATTTACATCCACTTCGTTTCTTCGTCTTCGTCTTCGCCTTGCATGGTAGATGGAAAATGTACTAAAAATTTTTTTAAAGATTTCACTAATGATACTGTAACAAATACCGACGGATATCCAATATATCGTCGAAGAAATCCCGATAATGGGGGACAATGGCGGGTGGTGCCGTATTCGCCTCTGCTAAGCAAGACATACAATGCTCATATTAATGTTGAGTTTTGCAGTTCTGTGAAGAGCATCAAATATATAAGTATGTCCATAAAGGCAGTGATATGGCTGTATTTAGAGTAGAAAATACATATGTAAATGCTCCTCCAATGAACAAAAACGGTGAAATTACGCTCTACCAAATTGGTCGGTACATCAGCTCCAATGAAGCTGCTTGGCGTGTCTTCGGTTTTCTAATTCATGAACGGAGTCCAGCAGCTGTTCAGTTAGCCGTCCATCTTGAAAACGGTCAGCGTGTATTTTTCACGAACGAGATAGTGATTGATCGTGGTCCAAATCCACCTAAATCTACACTCACTGCATTTTTTGAATTGTGTAATAGTACGGATGATTTTGGTGCCTTTGCAAGAACAATGCTCTATTCACAAGTACCACGCTATTTCACATGGGCGCAAACAAAAAAATGGATGCCCCTCAAGCAAGTTTCACCAGTTGATGCATGTCTCAATTTATTTAAATCGAACGCTTATTTACAGTTAATCCAAGACACACGACTGCTTTTTATCTGGTCGATGTTGTTGGTTAATTACTGCCCATATCAATTATTATGTTTAAAACAGTCAAATCAAGGGGACCAATTTTTATAATAGAATTATCATGTTTGTCTTCTAACTTTTGGTATTCATACAATCTTATTGATTAATGTATTTATATATGATTGTTATTATATAGACTAATAACTCTTAAAAATATTACTGTTTGTTCGTGTTGTTTAGGTTTTGATTTTATTTTCCTTTTCGTTCATAGCGCTCCATGCCTATTTCATGCATATACCACATACTTACACACTTATAATAATAAGTTACTTTTTGTCTACACTAGAATTTATCTAGAAACTAGAAATAATTTATAAGGCAAAACAACGTTTGTCGGGTTATCTAGTTTTTATATA
>NC_051846.1:11413261-11465212 GCF_002237135.1 Teleopsis dalmanni
GGTTTTTGTTTTTGTATTGTTTTGTGTAAGTTAATGAACATTAATTTTAATGATCATTTTAGAATTAGAAGTTAATTTGTACATACACAAAAAATAGACTAAATCTTTACCAGCGTCAACTCTTTAATACATTTTCTATGAAATTACAAAAACAACTATCTTGTATGAAAATTGCATTTTATATTTTTGTTTTAAACATACATTCGGCCAGTTATTCCTAATTTTTATATTTATGACGCAAAAGTAACAGTTATTAGTGCGTTTTAAATAAGAAGCAGAATTTTAAGAGTTGCTTTTGCGCGAAAAAAATAAAAGGCACATAAAATATTTATTTTTGAGGAATATAATATAAAGCAAATTTAATATAATAATAAATTTAATAATAATAATAAATAAATTTTTCTTTTCAATTTTCAATAAATTTCTTCAATTTTTTGATCAAGATATATATTGTCTAATATAATAATATTTTATATATGTATTGTCATATATAGTAAGTAATGGTTATTGCTCGTAGAACTTAATCGCTAGTTAATTTGATGGAAGCCAAGCTAAAAATTGCTCAAAAATTTTTCAAATAAGTCTACATAATTTCGATATTACAAATCAATTTGGGAATGAAATAGCTATAGAAGCATACAAAAGTTTTAAAATCAATATATAATCTCTATTGAAAACAACTTTAAAATATATTTTTTAAATGTAGTAAATTTTAATATCTGCTTTTTCAAATCTTACAATACTTTCTCGAATAAAGTTCAAAACTTTCATAAATTTGTTTGTTTTTTTAATGGTATTGCTTCCTGCAAATTACTAAATAAAATTTTATTATACCCGTTTTGTTTATTTTTATTGTTTTGTGGAACAAAACTGACAGGATTGCAAAATAAACTTCACTTTCGCGTTTAGCAAAGTTGTGAGGCTTATTACAAGAAACACTTTCGGCTAATTTAAGGGTCATTTAGAGCGTAGTCAGCGGAGACTCACTTGAATAGAATAGAGCAACGTATAATTTACACAACTAAGTGTTGATATAAATCTTTATTAAAATATTTTTAAATTAAAGACAATATTTGATAATGATACTAACGAAAATTTTAGAGATTGCAAAATGGAATTCTATAGCGAAAATGAACTTAAAATTATTCATGATAGATTTTAAATAGTGTTTATAAAAAGAGACGCTTCCGCCATTAAGCATAATGTTCAGGACACGAACCCACTCGCCAACGACGACCAATTGCCGAACAATACTCTTACTTCAATATAATAATTTCGGAAACCAAAAAAATGTTATTAGAAATTTTAAACGCAGATTACAATAATAACAACTGCACAATATTTATATGCTAAAATGCAAGTTTTCAATTTAATTGCAATATTTTCATTATCCGATTACCGCACGAAATATCAGAAATTGTCTGTAGCCACGCGACGCAATTTGTCGCCACATACGAATGCTTCCGAGTCCCAACTCTAGAATTTTCTAAAACGAATATGTATTACCGAATATAATAATAGCTGCTCCCAGATTTGATTAAACTTATTCTATTACCACTATAAAGGTATCTTATTGGACACTTTAACTATAATACTTCACTCACCTTCCAGAAAATATGGTTTTCTGATATTCAGTAGAATTATATTATTTAATAAAACTTTAATATTTAGTAAAACTTTCGTACTTAGTAAGATAGTAACAAATACGAACTGAACACCACGAACTCACAACATATACTAAATACGAGAGATGGATATTTTATGACCTTTAATTCAAGTCACAATAGCATCGACAAATCATTGCCAATTCAGTTTTTTAGTGCTTCATACTATATGTACATCAAAGAATATCTTTTTCGGTATAAAGGACACATCAAAGAATATACTTTGATTGCATTTTCATATTATCAAAATTTTGTATATAGCAATTAATAGCATTATTCATGTAAGAGCCCTATAATACTGCACGAGATAGCGTTTAGTTCAGGAATGATGTCTTATAACTTTCCAATCCGACTGTCAATCAAATCAAATTTCAAGCAAATATACAATATATTATATATAAAAGCACAGTAGTATGAGAAGCAAGGAATCTAAGCGCGTGTAAATCACTTGTTGGCTTAATGTTTTTGTAATCTTAATTGAACTAATTCACACAGCCAAGTAAACAATTTTGATTTTGAGCTCACTACGTTATGTTGTTAAAGGTTTAATAACTTCAAAACTATTGTCATATTCTCCATCGGAACTTGAATTTTTACATTTCAAAAATCGTTAATAATTAAGGCGAGAAGATTGTATATTAAATCTTTTCCACTAGCTACTGGTAGTACAACTCAAGTAAAGCATAAGTAAATTTCAAACTGAGAGCGTAACACGAATAAAGTACCGAATTGCGCTCTTTACACTGATTTTCATGGAACAACTTTATGTAAAATCTGGTGAGAACACTAATGCCGCGAAAATAAACAATACAAAAATTTAAATTCAAACCAAAACAGCTGATTCACACATCACGTAAATTTTAATTGAAATAATATCTACGAGTTAAATATATGTATGAAATAACAATTTAGCACTTTAGCGAATTAACTTGCTAAAAAGCGTGGTACTTGGTAAAAGTTAAATTTGAACTATCAGCTGTTGCTTTAAATTTACATGAGTGCGTATTTTTCGAATACACTATAGAGTTCCGAAAAAAGTCAGTGTTATATCTTCGAACTCAGCTCTATAGTTTGCACACACAATGTGTACTCGTGTTATTTAAATTTAGCAATATAACTTTTGACTATTGAGCAATATAGCTCAAGTTTAGCTAGTTAAATAAACATCATGAATAGTCCTCTTATATATATATTGCTTTACAATTTTTAAAATTTAAATAAACGCTGTGTAAAAAAAAAGTAATAGTGTAAACATTGAAACATTAAACTTTAATATACGTATATCAACTACTAACAAAATTATTAACTAAAAAAATATATATAAATCTTAAATTATTTATATAGCAGCTTGAAACGGTATTGGTAAACACGTTATGAGTAGAAGGAATTAGAGGATATTTAAAACAATTAGATACAACATAATATGAAACTTGGACTACATGGTTCGGTGGTCAAAAATCGAAAATTTTGAAAGCTAACCAATTTCTCGATTCAACTAATGAGTGAAGCAGTTATAGATTCAGCTTGGTGAACATAAATAATCAAATGCAGTGCCCGTTAATCGTGGCAAGCAAATCAAGACATCGGGTCACAACAACAGCTTAGTATATATATTAATTTTCTTCTTTTTTAGCTCTGAATAGTGGTTAACTATACCAAACATCACTTGTGCTCAAATATCAAGCCGTTGTGATACCTCGGACCGATATAATATAATGATCAAAATTATTTTAGTGGTAAATGTTTACCCTCTATTTTCTTATATAGAAATACATGGACGTAAACATTTTGAAATTAGTACTATAAATACAACATTGCGAGTTCTTAACTAAATTTTTGTATACCACATGACGAGAATAGGATGATGTCTTATGACTTCTGACTCTAAGGTTAGTAGACGTGTTTTGTTAATTTTGGATATGGATCAGTCCGATGATATTGAAGAATTTCGCAGTTCTTGTCCTCATCGGTATATTACAAATTTAAATGTTAGCTTCTTAAAATAAATAAAATATTTTGTAGTGAAACAGGATTCTGCTCGAGCGCCTGCGTTGAGGAGTTAGTTTTAGTGCTTGTAGGTTCCGATTTCATTCACCTTAAAATTGTTGTTAATTGTCTTTATTTAAACAGGAGATGCATGCACTCGAAGAAATGATGCTCCAAAAGCAATTCGAAGTGCAGATGAAAATACTTAAAAGAAATCTATTCATTTTACAAGTAGAGATAGCTTTAGCTGTGGAAAGATTAAATATGTATGATTTATAGTGAATGGTTTATGGTAAATAAATTTAACAAAATTTCTAGAAATTTCTGGGAAGCGATTATTTCGTTAAAAGTTGTTTTTGTGTTTGTGTGTGCGTGTACTGCATATACATATTGTTATTGTATTGGTGTACATTTACCTATGGACATATTTTCACGGTTGCCACTTGAAAATTTTTTTCTGTACCAAAATTGGTTTAAAAAGGTACCATTTCTGTAAAAAAAGGTCCAAAATTTTTCTATTGTCTTCTTATAAGAAAATACAATTTATATAAAATGTACAAAAAGTATAAAACAATACAATATCTACAATAAAGTTGGGTCGCCGAAAATGTACCATTTTTTGAACATGAGTACCACAGTACCAAACGGAAAAAAAAGTACCAATTTTGGTACTAAAGTACCATAAGTGGCAACCGTGCATATTTTATCAAATGACGCTTTAGTCCATAGTCATTAATTCTCTGAGAATGAATCTTTATACAAAACAATGTCTCTAGTGTCTCTTTTTTCAATACATAATGGATATAATAAAGCTATATATATGCACACATACATACATGTTTATAAGAGTACCACATGAATATGTTACAAAAACAAAAAAACAAACAAAAAGGTGTCAAGGGAGTAAAAATCGCCAATGAGTAAAAGGGAAAACGAGTAAATAAGGCATGAGTACATTGCGACAAGGCATGAGTACAGTGCGACAAGGCATTCGGCAAAATGTCTTGAACAAGACATTGGGTAAAAACAAAGAGTATATAATATATACTCTTTGATATACTATATATAGTCTTTGGTAAAATGCCATACGAAATGCAAATGATAATATAACGAAAAATTTTTTGCTTTATACCACTACTTCATAAGAGTACATGTACATGTATACATATATGTTTACGAACATTCGTACTGCAGAAGAATGAGATTCGGTAATATTATTAATATGTATTATTATACATACATATTTCGTTGTTGTTTTCGTTGTTGTTCTTGTAGTAAACGTCAAATTTTGTGCCTAGTAGGAGTAAATATACGGATATATATGAATATATAAATATATGAATATGAGATAGAAGGAAGATAGAAGGGTTATTAAATTATGTTGAATTGGCGTACATTGATAGAAAAAACATCGGTTAGGGCTAATGCAAAGTAAACAGTATTTTCAACTATTGCTAATATAAGGACGGATCTATTAAGATGAGATAATTGAAAAATAGGCGATTACATAGACTTACTTAGACGCTTAATTAGACGCTTAATAAGACTTAATTACATTAGAAGAATGACGGAAGAAGTCATTTAAGTTCTTACACCGGGAAGTCCATTGGTGGGGCACATTTAATAATAAGTTGACTGTAGCTGATGTGCTGGACTCTGGGATTAGTAGTAGCGATGGATTCGATTCTGACGAAGACTAAATACAGTGTGAGCATAAATTTGATATTTTATTAATTTTAATCGTGTATTTACTTTGCAATACAGTTGTTTTTAGTATTAGTGCATATATAATATTGCCAAAATAACTAATGCAAAAGAGTAAGCAGACAGCTTTGAGTTTGCATTTGAGTTTGCTTTGGAACGGATTAACATTAAACCACTTACAGCGGCTTAACATAACAGCACTTAAAATGATTAGAGCACAGCATCGCATTTCGTACAAACAATGCGTCCTACTGTAGCTGAAGCACCACATTTTATTTTCATCTTTCCGATTTAAACAAAAGCATTACTGCATCCTACGGCAGTTTGTGCCTAAAGTGATGCTATTTATGTGCATTGAGGTTATTCAGTAACGCACTTTATGCATTTTGGCTGCATTTTCTGCCTTTAATGCAAATAATTTCTCGTATCGCGCATCGCAAGCATTCTCATTCATTACCAACGCAACAATGCTTTGAGCTGTGCTGGAATTTATAGGCTGTGTTGGCGCACATCAGATAAAAGATACATTTTGAAAAGAGTATGAATAGCAATTAGCCTCTTTTGGATTTCAGACTGAAGCTGTATACTGTTTAATCTAATATTTGTTTGGGTTGAAATCTACTAATCTGCTAATTTTAATGTACTTAATATCAAGACTTAATTTTTTATTCAAAACGAAAAAAAATTTATCATACCTGGATAAACTTATTAAGACAAGAAGCTACTTAGTAATTCTAGAAGTGTTAATGAGGACAAAAGAAAATTTTTAATCTGATACATAGATCTAGACTTAGGTAGGCATAGGATAAAGAAATAAAATTCTGTAGGTTTAATACTTCAACTTACAGAGATAGTTGAACTTTAACAAATATTTTAATGGTTTCATGATAATGATTCTCCATATCGCATTGAGATCTATTTTTCTTTAACATAATAATACAGATATTGATGTCATCTTGGGAATAGAATAAAAAATACTTTAATGTGTTACAATGGCATTTATGAAACATCACTATTTTTGACATTTTCAAAAAAACACAAGTGGAAATCAGTTTAGGTTAATTATATATAATTTTTTCTGAAGAAAACATTGTTAAGGTATATTGATAAGTTTTTTAGGGACTTTATGTATGTGAAATCTGTTCATCAAAACATGATTAATACTTCGAAAAATTATCAAATTTATATTGAACTACAGTAAAGTGAAAATGCAAGAGATCACTCATAGTAAAACGATATTAGAACTTCTTATTTGACCACTACAAGACTGTCATCTACTAAACTATGTAGACATTAATTCAATTAATGGTTCTTCAACGAAATATCTACAGAAATTTAAAACTGCAATATTAGAACTTGTAATAATAGTTGTGTATTATTAGAATATTATATATATTACTGTAGATATAGTATTGACTGAATCCTTCATCTAGCCAAAACAGTTTTATTAATTTTGTGATTAATTTTCTAATTTTATAGTCACTATGTAATTGTGTATCTTTTGATAATGATTAGCCATATAGTAGTAAATATAGATACTTAAATTTTGAATGGGAGCTTGAAAGAAATATATGAAAAATATATAAATAATAATAATTCGGTTCCAATAAGGATTATTATGCGATTTACTTATTTAAGTATTTCTTTAAAACATTTTGGAAGCGGAATTTAATTTAAAAAACAAAAAATGATGAATTCAACATTTCTTTCTTCCAATAAGAACATTTCATTTTATCTGCAAATTACTGCAATTTACTTTTTGTTAAAGGAAAAACATTTTATATTCGTGGTCAGAAAATAAACTTTGCAGGATAATTTATTTCAATTTGCTTTCGGTAGCATTTTTCATAAAAAGTCATTTTCATTCTTTTTCTCCTCATCTCCTTTCTCATTGGAAGTGCGACGAAAAGAACGTAAACCAGCACAAGCAGGAAAATTTGGTTAAAAAGCAGATTTTAAATCAATGGATCTTTTTTTCAGTCCTCGGCAAGACGTCAATAAAAGTAGTGAACCGCTCGGTAAGGATAACAACTCACCACAACCAAACTCAACCAAAATGAAATGAAATTAAATCGTTTCTTTCATCACATTTTTTTTATCAAATTTTAGAATCATTTTAAATAATTTTCTCACGTCATTCCTGCTCTGATTACTAATTGCACTCAATTCTGATATTTCTACGTTCGATTAGCAGTAAGAGAATTTCTTGCAGCAACTATTACGTATATAACACGTCAAAAGTATAATTAACATTAAGGTATCTCCTCTTAAAATAGCTTATAAAGCTTCATCAAATTAAACCCACATAACTTTTGTCAAAATTTCACTGACGTGAGAAAGTAAACTAAGCACTTTCTCCTTTTGGCTTTTGGCAAGGTATGTGGGCTTACAATGCTGGACTTACTATTCAACTACTTAGTAGGCCTTATATTAACATATGCTTCGGTGTTATGGTGGCACAGAATTCTGCTTAACTCCATTGCTTTTTCTTTAACGAGAATACAAAAGTTCATATTTATATGCCAGGTGCAATAAGTACTATCTCTAGTGATAGTTTGAAGGCCTATAGTTTGAAAGCAATTTACAAATTTAAAATAGATGGAGTGCGCAAAGATGAATCGAATATGTATCACAAATAGCTATACCAACAGCTTTCAGATCAGGGCCCGCTGTTTTTAATGCCAGTAGATAATCATGTGCCCTCAACGCTAAACACGCTTCGGATGAATTATATTATGTCATATATCTAGAACGAGAACAATAGTTTAGTTCTGATATCCCGTCTAATACTTGGTACTGACTATTAAACATAGTATTTTTTCCCAATAGTAGTATGACCATAGAAGTTTATTTTATTCGGAAGCTAGCTTGCTGGATTGTAGCGAAGCAATGGAGCGAAGGAAATATAGACATCTGCAGTAACAGTGAAGCAGTATGTTAAGGTTATGTTAATCTTTTCACTTTATTAAAGACTTTCAGGAGATGAAAGATACGGGTTAACAATGTGTGGATATATAAAAAATTATATTTTTTATGAATGCCTGGTAACTTTGGTATTGTAGGTATTCAATACTTGTCCAATGAAGGCTTGACTAGGACATATATAGACCCAGAACTATTATTCTCCGGTAGATGCATAGAACTTCTTCACTGGGTTAATTATGCAGTGAACTTTATTCACATAAAAAAGTATAACACGAAATGGGAACTTGCAAGCTAATAGAATGCTATAGAAAAACATCTGACAATAAACTGACCATTTCATATATATATGTATATAAAGAATACAAATAACCATATGTAAAAATTTCTTTAATTAAATTTCATTAACTAATTTTAAAGCAAATGATTTACCTTTATATTAGTTTGGTCAGTAACTAAATTCATTACAGTTAATAGTATAGGATTGTTTGTAATAGTATAGGACATTGTTATTCGTGTAACACTGTAGTAGTGATAATCTCTTTACAAAGAGTAGTCTGTTCTTAGCTGAAAAGAGCTAAGATTAATGGCAGTTACCTGCTAGGATATCTTAGCCTAGGCTACCAATATAATAGGATACATCTATGACCAAATGCTTTGCGTTTATAAGAGGATAAGAATTCTGAACAAATTCTTTGTGACTTCACGGCCTTAATCTCGAGCAAGAGAATGATACCAGGTGAAGAGGTTTTGACTTTCTTCGATGCTATGATCTTTTCAACGTGGAACATTGAGAAGGAACATTGAGAGCTATGATCTTCTTAATGTACTCTATCTGATTAGGAAATCTGGTTTACCTATTGATATTCTATCCTAGCCTTTTTTATGAATTTACATTAAGACCGAAAAGTTTTCGGAAATTCTCATTTAAAATTCGCGCGCTGTATATTTTTCGATATTTTAAGTTTATGTAGTTTGGCAGCACTGTCCTTAATTACTATTCCAAAAATGAGCGCGATCTGTCAGACAGTTCGTTTACGGCAGCTGTTGAAACCAGTTCACCTCAGTAGTGCGTTGCGAAAAAAACAATGGAAAAAAATATTGGACAAAGAGTTTGCATCAAATTTTGTGTTTCGAACGAAATTTCGTGTGCAGAATCGTTGCGAATGCTACAAAAGGCTTATGGGGAATCAGTTTTATCGAAAACTCAAGTTTATGAGTGGTACAAAGCCTTTCAGGACGGTCGTACGACCGTCGAAGACATTTCGCAACGCACTACTGAGGGGAACTGGTTTCAACAGCTGCCGTAAACGAACTGTCTGACAGATCGCGCTCATTTTTGGCATAGTAATTAAGGACAGTGCTGCCAAACTACATAAACTTAAAATATCGAAAAATATACAGCGCGCGAATTTTAAATGAGAATTTCCGAAAACTTTTCAGTCTTAATGTATTATAAAGGAATCTTTAAGTTATTAAGAACTGGAAATATTTTCGGGAATACTTTCTGAAAACGATAGTGGACCATCGTGCGAAACTACTAGAGTGGATTGACGAAGTTTTTCACAGTTTTTAGCAAATAAATTAGCAACTAATGACCACTATACTTAACTATGAAATTATAAGGAATTATTAGGTGGTTAGAGGTGATGCTTAATAAAAAATTCTCCTTCCCTGGTTGGATTCTTAAATTTGTAAATATTTGACCAAAGACAAAGAATAATTGAAATATTTTTTTGTTATAGCAATCTGTGTTATTTTGTCCAGCAAATTTGATTATTCTTACTCGCCGCAGCTGTAGGGTTTCGAAACTTGGAACTTAATTAAAAACTTAAAGAATTGTCACAATGTTGATAGGAAAAATGTTTTCAACTTTTCAACTTGACAATTTCAAATGTCCAAAAAAAAGTTAAGACAGTTAATCTCAGATGGGAAATGCTTGGCAGGAGTAACAGATAAGTTTTTGAAATCCCAAATATTTTATGGAAAGTTAAAGAAAAATGTTAGAAGGAATTTTCAATATGCTGACTCCTAATTGAGCAAATAAAATATGACAAATTCTGTAGTTAGAAATTTAAATTTCTAATAAAATTATGAAATGACATTTTTACTTTTGAACTTTAACCATACTTTTGGCCTTAAACATGCTATGTATCTTGAACTTAACATTTAATTAACCCACACAAAATATGCTTTATCGTTACAATTTTTGTCTAGTTAATTCGTAGCACTTATGGTGCAATTAACTGGGTGCATTGACAGCAGCCATAATTATATGTATTGTATTCTGACCACATCGATCAATCAGTGTTGTCACCTGAGATGACCTCAGGTGATATTTTTATTTGTTCTCGAAACTAAAATTACCACTTTGAGAAAGATATGTTGAGTATATTGTTATAATAAATTCAGAACGATATAAAGGTCATACCCAAATCTACGCGCACAATACATATGGAGGATTGGGACAAATATCGACATGACTGTACTGTACACAGCAATGCCTACTTTAAAGATGACAATATAAACTATAATTATTGTTAATTTATGAAGACATATATCAACATCTTTATACGTGATATTTATGTACTTAAAGTCACTTTCAGTACTACTGCCTAAATTCATAGTGGGATTTGTTATATATTATTTAGTGCTCATCTTCGGATATTTTATATTTATTTTAATGTTTCTTTCGGTAATGCATCTGTGCATTTTCTCAGTTTGAAAACCGTGGTCACGTTGACATGCTTATTATAATTAAGTTGCTATCCATTAATCTTCTTATATCCAATCGTCTTAGTTTATGAGTTTATATGAGCAACTTAGAACTTGTTACAATACAGTCTTCTTCGTTCTTATTCTTCTTCTTTTTTCAAAAGGTAAAGTAATTTTCCTTTTTCTCAGTTCACATAATGGTTTGAAATCCTTAAGCTAGACTCTCCTTCATTCCTTGTAATTTTATTTGCCTTCAATAACCTCCCATCCCAGAAAACTTCGGAACTTGTTTCATTAAATAAGTTTCTTTGAGAGCTTTGATAGCTGCGTAGCTTTTTGTCAAGAAATTCATTCTTCAGTAGTTTAGGGGTGTAATTAACTACCTATGGGTCACTAGAATGGAATAATTTCCTACTAAATGAAAAAAATCATAAGGAAGAAGATGTGCTTCAGAAATAAATTAGGGTCGACTTCTAAAAAATAGTGTGTGATGATTGAAAAATTATTTTATCAAAAATATTCAGAATATAATAATGCATGTATTTACGAAAAACGAAAAATTATTATTGAAATATAATGTTCTGTCGAAGAAATGAAAATATCGTGTGGGAGAGCAGTGCCTTCAGAGGCTTATTGCCGGAAAAGAAAAAATAAATGTAATACTAATGGATGAAAAATTTTTACTACACATTAAAATAGTTATATATACAAAATAAAATAATTTAAAAAAAAATTAAAATATTCGTTACTACTAATGAACCTTTTAAAACAAAAAAAGGTTCAATTTGGAAAAGTATCCACGATTGTATAAATTAAAGAAATTGAAGTTTCTTTTGAAACTTAAAGTTTTTCATTTGATAAACTTTTATTTAACATACCTTTTTCTTTGACACGATAGTCCAGAATAAACTTTGACCGTCTTCATGACTTTTCTTCATTTTGTGCGGTCCACTGAAAGTAACTTCCAATTGACTACATTCAGAGTTTTATTCTCATAAACATTCATTTCTCATCTCCGTCTTGGTCTACCCATTCTTAAAACGTGCATATCACATTAAGGTCTGTATGCTTTAATGTATCTTATGAATCAGTAAAGAATCATACGAAACTTTTTTTCAGTATTTTTTAACAACTCATTAATTTCTCTAAACAACACCTCATATCTTGGCAAATATTGAAAATGGACTGCTTTTTCAAGCAATTTTTTTTCTTAACCAAGGAATCACGTCCAATAGGCAATGAACTTGAAAATGAAACATCCAGTATTAAACAATGTCTCTCCCACTTATTATTATCAATAACAAAGAGTATAGGATTTGGTCGGAAAATGTTTCTTCAACCACAAAGTGAAGTATTTTTGAAATACTTTACGTTCTTGTTCAAAAATTTGGTAGTCAAAAAATGTTCAGCAATTTACATTGACATCATTCATTTTCGTTAAAAATTACATTTTAATGTTTCTCATTAACTATTTTAATTTTTTTTTTTTATTTTTTGTTTAAAATGAACATGATTAAGGACTGTCTAATATCCTCAAACTTTAGTGTTTACAAATAAATTAAGGTTTCTTTTTAAACACTCAATTTGTATGCAAGACGCGAAATATTCCCAAAGTCCACCCAGTTGGCCTCAAATAAATTTAATATCTATGCAAATGCCTCAAATTAGTGACGAGGAAGGTAGCTTAAGTGTGTCGAAAAATTATTGAGCATCGACAAATATTCCATCGTCTTTATGTGACACAATTTAATAGTAATTAAGTATTATATTTTTCAACTATAGAAACATTGAAAGTGAGTTGAGTGTCCTTTTTAAAATATGTTTTTTTTTTCATATAACAAAAATTTAAATTTATTTATAATTCAATTAAAAACAAGTTAAAATAAAATGATATAACTTTTATTTGCAGTGATTTCAAATATGAAAATCAATCTAAATATTTCAGCTGAATATTTAAATGGTGCATTTCCTGCAAATAGAATATTTCATATCACTCTAATATACTTGAAGCGAATTTAATTACTACAGAATATATCAAATTCCTTTTAGAGACACAAATAGAAGTTTAAATAAAAGTTCAATAAAAAATTGTGAATTTTCGTAGTCAATAAAAAGTGAAAATATTTTTCTAATTCTAAAAGCAAATACATAAAATTTATTTAAAAATATTTTTGCAAAAAATAATAGGTCAACAGTTTGCTATATTAAATCAAGCAAACAGACTATGTTGAAAACAAATACCAGTCAAAAACTTTATTAAAAATTAGTAAATCCAATTAGGCATATATATACATATATATATAAGCATATATACATATATATATATGTACTTATGTTTCATATATGTTTCAAAATATATATATATCATTATATACATAAATGAACTATAATTGGCAATCTCACTAAACAAATAATAATAATTAATTAAAAATAAAGATACTCTTTCAAAGGTAAACCTAATAAACTACAACAACTATGAAAATGTAATCTATAGAAGAATGAGACTTAAACGTTTTTTGTATCTTAATAGAAGTTGTAATGAACTAATCAGTGCTAAGTTGATCACGTACTTATCCGGAAGTACAACGGAAATGAAACCAATTTTGACACATACTCGTGTTTGCTGCTCAAGGGTTTATTGCAAATCTTTTCTGAAATTTCAATTTAACTTGTCCTCAGGGCATCTTAATAAGTTCCAAACAAAAATTTAATATTCAATTTCCTTTGTGAAATTGATTTTGCCTTTTCTTGAATTTGCTCTGCACAGACTGCGATGAATTACTTCAAAAGATTTTCATTTTTATAATTTCATTTATTTTATCAAAAATTTTATACATTTTTTTTGCATTTGCACAGACACGTATAATTCCAAAAGTCAAATACTTTTTGCTTTCTTGTCTAATGTAAAAGATACAAAACTTTCAATAACGGATAATTTGCAAAATTAAATTTTATTAGTAAGAGGAGCAAATTTTAAATTTTATTAACTTAATCTAATTCGACATTTTTACTTATCTGTTCTATGGCTCCATCTCTGACATAACTATTACATACATCCTTCAGAAGATGACTGCAAATGCAAATCCAAATACAGTCAATCTCCTCTTATATCTGCCAATATTGGAATATTTGTTTTTGGGTTTTCACTTTTAAATGTTATTTTTATAATCTCCACTCTTGGCATTTTTAAACTACATGGAGTGACAAAGTTATAAGAAGATATTAGTTATTGAAATAATAAAGTTCTATTTTAAGATGGAGTCATCCTAAAAGATGAATTTAAAACGCCCTTAATTGTACTGCAGCAAAGAGCTAATAGAGAGAAACCTAACCACATGAGGCACAAGTCCATTCAATTTTATGCCAAAATTTGATTCTACTTCTACTCTATAATTGAAATTTTAACGACCGGGAATGTAGAGTATAAGGTAACACCCGCGGAATCTCAAATCTGGCCTCTGCGCTAGGTTTCATTAAAGGCTGAATCATGCAATATTATTTGATCTCCTGATTACTGCAAAACGCGACATCAACTAGATTGTCCTGTTTGGCTTTGATAGTTCTCAACTCCACAAAAGAATGGTTGGACACTTTTTACTTGAACAAATCGCACCTAATAATGATAAAAAGATTATAAAACAAATAAAAAGATTTATTTAGAAAATAAATAACTTATATTATTAGTTCAATCTAATAGTTGCATATATATAACCTACTATATCCTATTCATCACTTCTTTGCTCCTTCCTCGCTCCATTTTTTGTGTATGCTTGCTAACTTTTTTTTTCATATTTAAACAAAAAAATAATAAAACATTTTGAACCTATCAGATCCATATTAGAAAAATCACTACTTTTTATTGCTCACCTACAAATAATAAAATGGCACTTCTCCACCTCATATGCGGGACGATAAGTAGGAATAAAATTTGTTCCCTTTTCTGAAACATACTCAGTCGTATACCTTTTTCATACGTACATCCTTGATCGAATGAAAAGTTTAATATAAACACAATGAATTTTAATTTCATTGTTCAACACCTTTCTAGGATTTTTATTTATATTTATTTATTTAGTTCACCAAAAAAGGATACTGGATGCTTCTCACAAAATCATTGACTTAACAATAGTTTTCAACAGCACACAACCCGTTTGCTCCAGAAAGATAATCATTGAATCGGAAAATGATTTTACTACTTTTGAAGTAATTTTATTAGTAAATATAATGAAGCACGCAATAGGACGTGACTCAGAGTAGAACGTACCTCAATTCGATGTGAAAGTCAGAGATGTTGAAAAGGATGTTGATGTGTAAAGGATTTGTAATTTTTGTTGCCTTCCTCGTTTGGCACATATCACAGATATAAGTAAACCTATATAACCTCGTATGTGTACTGAAAATTGAGTTTCATTATTGAATATACAAAAACTTCAAAACTTTTTGGTTGCATGCTTATGTATTGTATCTGTAAGTGAAGTGCTTCTAATAAAAGCAGACTTTTTATGGCAATCAGATGAATTACTTTGCTTTACTTACTCGATTAAGTATTTTTACAATAATGTTAAGATTAAATCATTATGCAACATGTTAGCTCAAATTTGATTTACTCTATTTTTATTCAGGACTTAAATGCTTTATTTCTTATTTGTTGGAAGAGAACGCTGTAATTGAAATGTATCTCTGGTATCTGGTAAGTGTTGTCAATAAACTGATAAGCGAAGATAAAAGTTCTGATTGAGTGGAAAATAAATGTGAGAGTTGGAATCAAATAATTTAAATAGTACTTTAGACTCTTTCATTAACAAATATATTATTATATATATTAAATCGATTTTTTACTACCGTTTGAACAAAAGAAACTAAGTTCTTAAAATAAACTATTATTTTCAATAGTTAGTAATTTCGAACAGTAATAGATCAAAACACTAAAATTTTATTATTTAATTTATTTATATATATATATATATTTTTGTTAATGTTTTTGTTTGTAAACATCACTTTCAATTAATTTATCTCAATATCATAATAGTCCCGCTGGAAGTCTAAATAAAGCGGCTGTAATTCTTTCTCCATTGACTTGACTGAGATGGCAAACGTAGAATTATTGGATCCCATTTACTTTAACTGAAAACAATGGGAGGAATAACAATGAGGAATGAAGAATAGCTGTCTTCGAGTGTAAGTACTAATGTTTGCATCAACGCCTAACCTACAAACCTGTAATTCTTTCTCCATTGACTTGACTGAGATGGCAAACGTAGAATTATTGGATCCCATTTACTTTAACTGAAAACAATGGGAGGAATAACAATGAGGAATGAAGAATAGCTGTCTTCGAGTGTAAGTACTAATGTTTGCATCAACGCCTAACCTACAAACCTGTAATTCTTTCTCCATTGACTCGACTGAGATGGCAAACGTAGAATTATTGGATCCCACTTTAACTGAAAACAATGGGAGGAATAACAATGAGGAATGAAGAATAGCTGTCTTCGAGTGTAAGTACTTATGTTCGCATCAACACCTAACCTATAAACCTAACCTAACCTTAAACCTAAAATAATAGACTATCATACTGATAACTTACACCGTTTGGTTGCTTATTCTAAATTCAAAATACTTAGGATTTATTTGAACACCTTTAATACTATTTTAACGTTTAAAATACTAACAATAATTGAAATATGTGTACTTAAATTTATTATTATATTGAAGCTATTTGATCCAGTGCACTGGAGCACTTTTACTCTTTATTAACTCGAAGTATGGTATCTTCAAAACCCCTCTTTACGCGTTCACTAGATTATTGTTTATCACTTCATCATTAACAATTTTTGTTAATAATATATAATAATTAATAATTAAATTCTTATTCAATTGCCTTAATACAAGTGTGATTTTAATATATTTTTAATTAGTAAAGCATTTAATTTTCCTTTCATGTAAAACGAGTAACTTGTGAAAATGAAAAAGTAGCTGTTAACTCAGCAGTACAAAATACAAATAAAAAATGCAACTTAATTTGTTTAATTTGTAGTTTTAACAACGCGCACTTCAGTTATGAAATATATTTAATTATAAGGCAACTTTCCACTGACTTCATGCTACTTACATATTTCCGCTCATTTCCACATCAACTTGGCTTACAAATTGAACTCGAGACCCAAGGGTAAAAGGAAGCTATTTAACCACTTCATAATGTTAAAATGGAATGTTCCAACAAAGTCAAGTACAAGAAATAATTTTCTTTGCCACATTTTTGGACTGCAAGTAGAGCGCGAGTGCACACTACAACCAATGCAAGCGAGAGAAAGTAAAGTGAAAGGCGATGGAACACCAGCACAAATGTAGCAAATTTGCTCTAAGTTGCATACTTGAAAATTAGCAAAGGCTTAGTTTTGTGTTCAAATGAAATCCTTGAAAATTTCCATTTTTCATTTTTAAATTTTATGGCATTTTCCACTTTTCACGGTACTGCCGAAATTAAGTTTCACTTGCTCTGAATGCAATTCCGCGTGCCATTTGACCTATTTACAGATAAATGGATTAAAAGTTTAATAGTCGTGTATATACAAACTTGTACATATTAACATATATATATATCGAGGGCTGCCTATTAAGTCTTGCGACTAACAATGAAAACACAGTAGTTAATCAGTGAAAATGGTTCATTTATTTTCCCAAGAATTTCCATAATGATCAATACATTTTTACGATTAAACCAATTTTCGTACTTTTCGTAACACTAAATTTCTTTCTCCTGGTGATGTGCTTTAAATCAAAACTAGTGTCGACAGTATTGGAAACAAAACTATCTGTATAAAACGCAAAACCTCCTTTAATACTTGGAAGTGAAGTTAGGTCAGCTAGGATCTATGCACGCTAAACCTGAACACATTAGAAGAATTGTTGATCTAAATGCTGGGGCAAAATAAATGATAAAGTTCTGGGTTGGTTATAATATAACATGGAAGTTTGAATCTAAAATTTCATTTGCAATACCAGATCAGCTGAACCTCCATAAAAATTAAATTGTGGACTAATCCGATTCTGCTGGTTAAATGGAGTGGAAATTGAATTTAGGCGACTTGACGTTAATAACTTGAAAACAGTGAAAAAAAAACCGTGAGTTCTCTCACGGTATTCTGTGAAAGACTAATACTATGGCTTAGCTGTAGCAGCAATAAAGAAGTTGAGGATACATTTAAATCCATCACTTTTTCTTTATTACTTAAGCAGGTTCATATTACTATGTGATAAGATAATTGAGATAATTTATAGAAGACTGAATAATGGTTAAATTCTAATATTTATATTCAACCGGTTAAGTTAGCCAAATACTCGCAATCAATGCGCAATAAATTGATCCCTATATTTTGAGACCTAGGTCCTATAAGAAAGTGACAAACACGTGATTTTGATATAGACGGCTCAAAGGTTAACGGAAGATTATGGTTTGCGGTCTGTTTAAAAGACTTAGGACTAAAGGTCAATGGACAAAAGGACTAAAATTTGTTAACCGTACGCTTGACCACTGTAGTGTTTATTAGACAGAAGTATTAGTAATCAAAAAAGCCGCTGTCTACTTAGGCAGACATTCTGTTATCAAAACAATCACAAATATACACTTGAATAGCTAGGCAGCTATCCATTCAATGAGCTTAATGATTTTAAAGGCAAAATTGCTCAGGATTGTCTGACAGTTCAAATCGAGATAAACTACTCTTATAGGGTACTTCTAATAAGAGTTCAAGGTCGAACAATATTGAGAGAAATTTGAAGCCCGATGAATTAGCCATATTAATCTTCGTCTGAGGTTACACATAAGGTACTTTGGAATACATACTGTCACTTGTAAACTATTATTGAAGAGTAGTCTCATTCGGAAGACTAATATGTCTTGACAAGTTTAGTCACTTATCTGTCTTCAAGCTTAATACGGTCGTTATTTGATAGGAAACAATTAAAAGGTTTACTTATTTCAAGATAGATTTACTCTCTTTATAAAATTTATGGAATTGTAGAGATAAGGAAGAGGAAAAAACGCTAATTTTCTACAACTACCCGCCTCTAGTTTAAGAAGCAGAGCTAGTTTCTTAAACAATTATATCCTGATTTCTACCAAAGAAGTGTTCAGTATTAATATTAAACACATCATGCTTTTTATATAGAATGGTGTTGTCGTTAACTAACTGTTAAAGTCGTCTGTTAAGTAATGGTCTATACAATGGACTACAAGGCCGAAGGGAATTGATCAAATGAACCGCCTACTGCAGTAACCTCATATAACCTTCGGAATATACGGTTTGTGATAATGTAAGCAATGTGAAAAGATTTTTACTTTCTAGAATTAAGACATACTATATGGACATATAGCGTGGGTAAAAAGGTTGCTCAAATTTGATCACTCTATGCAAATCTACTCTCATCTCGCGCTAAACCTTTAATGTAGTGAAATAAGTACACAAATACTGATTATTTATTTTAGATATTTAAACAAAATTTTTGATTTAACTCATCTAATATTTTAAAATTTTACAATAATGCAATGAATTTGTAATATTCATTACACGTCTGTAAATTTAATGTGAAAATGATGTATGATTTTGATGACAGCCAAGTTCTTCTGAGAACTTGACGCACATAAGGAAATGTTTTAATTTTAAAGTCAGCACATCATCAAAACAAATTGTCTAAAACTTGAGATATCATTTATTATCCAGAGAAGCTGTAAAGCAAACTGATGGGTTTCGCCACTCATGAAGCCGACAAAAGTTAAAGTGTTGACCTTTTTTGTTCTCAAAATAATTAATTGAACTGACCTTTTATCTGCTCAGCAACCAGAAAAACTGGAAAAGAAAAAAATTCTTGTTAAATCATGAAAATATTTTCAAATTAATTCAAAATATAAAGTATAAGAATTTAAGGATACGAGTGAAGGCGGAAACATTAAAAATTCAAAAAACGTTAATTTAAATTAAAAAATTAACAAAATAATAAAGCAATTTATATATTAAGGAAATCTTAGCATAATATTATATTTTCAGTATATGTTGTGCAATAGCGAATTGAATTTGCAATAATCTTTGCAAAGTAAGTAGTAGATCTCTAAGGACATGCACAAACACGTCCTGCATAATTTGAATGCTGGGTCGACATGGACAGAATTAATGAGTTAAATGCACACGAATTTAGTGCAATGAGTGTTCATTTGATTTCCTCAAGGATATATATGCATTGTCACAATAACACTGTAGTGCATTGCGAATTATTTTCTAAGTTTGATTGATGTTAGAAAAAATTTTTAGAAGCAATACTGACCTACACTTCTTTACACTACATTAATGAAATATATAATATGTAAGAAAAATATATAAAATTTCAAATTCAGATAAATACTTATCTTGGATATAATAAAAAAATCATAGAAAATAATTTCAAACACATTTTTGATTTTAAAAAATCTAACTACACTTTGTATCTCAGCTTTATCACAGAACAGCTAGAAATATGTGCAATTTTTTCAACTTCATTTTTATTTTTGGCCTCCTCACGTAGCAATCTTTATTAAAAAAAATGTTTACACTTTATTGCATTTACTTATTATCTCAAAAACAATATATAATAAAGAAAATTTCATAAATGCTTACCGAACCAAGAGAATCTTTCATCTTTCACAGCTACTTAATTTTTGAAGTTCATTATTTTTAACTCCCAGCATCATTAAAAAAATTGATTTGCTGTGCAGAAGGATATAAAAATAAAAGTTACTGTACGAAAAAATGAAATTTCAAGTGAATTCATTTTGTTAATGATATTGCAGAAATATTCGTACCTAAATATTGGCTAATAGGGCTATGGAGTAATACACAATATGCCTTTAAATACTAACGACTTCATAAACCAGAATTAAATTTTATATATGTTTATACCTGCTTCTTTATGCGTAATATAATTTTAATTTATTTAAGTAATTTATAAATACGATTATACAACCAAAAAAAAAAAAGTATTTTATGTGGTAAATAAAGTCGTAATGATTGTGTAATGATACGAGTAGAACAGATGATATCGTATAATAAATTAATATATAAATAATGAAATGATAACTGAAGACTACCAAGTTGTGTGAATAAGTTTGTAGAACGACATCTTTCCGTCCAACTCT
Organism: Teleopsis dalmanni; assembly: GCF_002237135.1. Classification (NCBI taxonomy): domain Eukaryota; kingdom Metazoa; phylum Arthropoda; class Insecta; order Diptera; family Diopsidae; genus Teleopsis; species Teleopsis dalmanni. Next base: position 11,434,421 of record NC_051846.1, read on the forward strand.
AGTTTCAACTTCATTTTAATTAAAGTTAAAGTTCTTTCTAATTTTATACTAAAATTCATACTAAAACGGTAAAAATGTTAAGGAAATCTAATCCGACAACACCAATGGTCATCTATAAGTGACCTGGTTCGTTTAAAACTGTGTATAGCCACATAGTCACATAATTTGAACATGTTTCTATAAAGAACTACTGTATGAATACCAAAAATCATCGCAAAATCAAGGATTTCATTTTGGAAGATCATCGATTGACGAAGCGAGAATTAATAGAAATTCAGAAATTTCACTGACCACAGTTCATAGTCCACAATATTTTATATCAAGTTGTGAGTTTCAAAAAGGTGTGTAACATACAATATAAGCGTCATAATCACTAACAATGCAACAAAAATATATTCAAAAGCGACTTATTCGCATCTGAAGCTTTACACCAAAGATGAAATAGATTTTCATATTATTTGATTATTATAAATGAGACTTGAGTCTCTACCAATGATTCATAATTGAAACAAGTTGGCCAGAGAGATGTTCGTTTTTTGGAATTATCTCCAAAGTGCAAAACAATAATATTTCATATTGGCACCTCATGGGATAATATTTCAAAAAATTTTAAAAGATGATTCCGTTCAGGACTCAGGCCACAATAATAAAGAGAACATTATTGGAACCGCTTGGACTGAGTGCAAAGACGCGTGAAAGAAGACTAAGCTTACAATAATAAAAAATTATTACTAAAATCTTTTGGACAGTTTCAGTATAAAAATTTTTAAACATGACTAAGTTTATGACTTACTTTACATTAATCAGAGATCATTATTAGAATCTCTTTAAACAATTAAGTATAAAAATAACTAAAGATAAGATAAGAATTAAATTACATTCCATCTGGATAATAATCTGGAATAATAATCTGGATAAACTAATAGATAATAATATAAATTGCTCTAATATCTGGTTATTTCCTACATAAACAAAAAAATTATTAAATTATTTTAATCAAACAAAAAGGAGTAAGCTACTATTAAATAAATTTCATAAAACCATCTAAATATGAATTAGATTAATACATCATCATCCTGTCGTGAAATGCAATAAGTGTCCATTAGTCACCAATCTGTGCTGCTTTGGAATTTAAGTGGTAGCAAGTGGGTTTTTACTTTTGATATCATAACTCAAATTTGGTGCCTTGCGATACAGATGTACGCAGCTTTAGTTGCCCCGGATAACGGGTTGGCTTCATAAGGGAGTTTCGTGATCGATGTAGTTAATACCTAAAGGTACGGTGGAAGAGTGTTAGCATTTATGCTTTCCTCAATTTTTGAACCAAGTGCTGTGACCCAAAATAGACGCTTACATAGGTCTCGATGCTCAAAAAGAATGAAGTGATACTGAAACAATCCAAAAATATAGCTGTGATTGGTAGTGACGGAGTTTTTTTCAACTGAGCATTATCTGAGTATGTGTGTTGAGAACACAAAAAGACAAATATAGGAACCATAAATGAAGTTGAAAGAGATTGTACTGAAAAATGTTATTACTTTTATTAAAAATAGATTGCCCAAAGTAAAGGTGGCCAATTTCTTCATTTTAATTATTGTTTTATATAATAGAGTAAGAAACCATGCTAGAAAATTGAATCATCTTTTCAATTATTCCTGTCGCAGTTGTGGAGAGGACGATAAAAGTGCCTCCAACCTGCTGTGTGCTTGCCCTGCATATGTACGGTGCTGGCTTTCTGTCCAAGGGGCGTCCTTTTTTGAGGATCTTGGTCAATTGCAAGGCCTCTCATTAAGTGGATCCTTTTGAATCGCTGTCACAAGCTAACCTCATCTAACCTACTTTTTTAAAATTTCAAATTTTTTCTATTCATTCAACTTAGAATAAATTTTTGTAATATTTTTTAAAAGTGATTATCCTGCATGCACTTTTTCCTACGTATAAAATACGTATTCATTTATATACATATATAATTTTGTCTTATACAAATGTATATAATGTATTCTTTTATGTTTAAATTTAATGTCTATTAGTGCTCTGCGAAACGGCAAAGTATTTAGAAAGTTTTCAAGAAATTAAGTTTCAGTCAAACACTTTAAATAAAAGTAAAATTTTTAATGGATCTTCAACAAAGCATGACTTTCACGAAGGATATTTTATATCCCCTGAGAATCAACTTTTAAAGTTGCCTAACTATTGTCATACTTTGCTGAATTTCGTTTGTTATTTGATATCTTGAAAAAGCATATTAAGAGTAATGTATAATGATACTAAAAAATGTATATTTCTTCTTAAATTCAATTTTTACTAAAACATTTTGAAAGCACATAGTAGACGATATCATGTTATTTTATACTTGACTGACTGCATTCATTATTTTGTGAGAGAAACGAAGTTCATGAAATTTGTTATGAGAATAAATGGCAAAATCAAAGGCCACTTATTAGACTGTATTTTCATATGAAGAATTGAAAATGGTGTCGGCAATATATAAAATTTTATTAAATTTAATTTTTAAATCAGTTATAATGAAAGAAAAGAATTTGTAATAGTGCATTGAAATTTCTATAAAACTGTGGCATATGAGTCGTAAGTAAATAGCAGAGGTACTTTGATTTTTATCTTCTCAGAAGATAAAATCAGAAGAAAATAACGAGTTTTCGTTCATTTGGTTAAAACACACGAAGCCTATGCTTCTAATTACATAGGTTCAAAGTTCAAGCCTGGCATTTATAATCTAACAATTATACACGGACCCATAAAGCAACGAAAACAGCTGTTAATGTAATTATTTGAAAGATTAAATTTTGTTTTTATAATATGCTACTATTCAAATACATTTTATTACTGAATTTCATTAAAATATTCCAAAATAAAATTAATATAATTTGAGAGGCACGAGTTCTAAGCCTGGCACTTGTAATCCAACAAAATTATGTATGGACTATAAACTAATTAAATTTGATTATTTCCTAACACTACAGCGTTGTATGGACAGCCAAATTTCAATAAATTAAATAATATTTTCGTCCTTGTCTTTTCTTTGCTATTCGAATCCGTCTAACTTTTAAGTAGTTTGTTCTTGTCGTAAAGACGAGTCGCATTTGACAAGAAAAAATTAACATTAAAGTTAATATATATTTAAGAAAATAAAGAAAATTATGACACTCTTTTGATTCTATAAAAAACAAACTCTTTAAGTGAACAAACAGTGTCCTGCTTAAACATTGTCCTTCCAAGCACTTGGATTTTCGTTTTGTTGTCCTTAACAATGAAAATCTTAATCTTAATTTTCTTTGTTAATCATGTCCAAAATTAGATTTTTCTGTTCCTGCAATTTATCATCAATCAAATCCCATGTCTGACAACTCAACAAATCAATCTTTGAATGTTGAGGCATTAACAAGTATTAAGTCTTCGGAATTAATTTATATAGTCGTCCATAAACAACCTTCAGTTTAATCCTTATGTACTTAACATAGAAGCAAGGATTTGAAGCAAACTTTAACTTTTTATGTGTGACTAAGTAACTTTAGTCAGATTTCATTATATTTGAGATTTTACAAGCAAGGATATTATATTAAGCAAAAGCAACAGTAGAACAGTGTAGAAAATTGATATATACAATATTACATTGACAAGATTTCTAAGGTTAAATTTATTTCATATAATAAAATAAATATAAATAAACAAATTTATTTATAATTTTTATTTTATTTTTCATTTTATTTTATTTTGAATTCTTCACACAAAATCTTGCATTGCTGCAGCACCATTTTTGACTTGTTAAGGATAAAAAGTTCAAACAATCCTTTATCCTTATAATGTATAAAAATACACTACGCATTAAAAAGGTATATTTTTTTAAACAAATAAAAACACATAAATTTATATTTATTTAAATATAATATTTGCAAGCCTCAAGCAAGACAATATAATACGTACTGTACTTTTAGTTTATTTAGAACAGAATTTTCTTGCATTTATGCTTAATTAAAAATTATGTTGGAAAGCTTTTATGGTAAATTGTGAATTTATTTCATAATTTCAATGTAAATAAAGCACAAAAAAATTACATAAACTTACATTTTATACTTCAGATTTCAGTAAAATAAAAGATTATTTACACTACTTGACCATCATCTCAGGTGATTTAATAAAAGTTCACAAATTTTAAAATCAAAATTCATTTAAATAAACGGGGGCAATATTATAAGTCTTTTCCAAATTTTTACATAAAATCACAATAAAATAAATATTAACAATAATAATATATGTATTTCTGAAGTTCCCATATCTTTCTAAAGTAAGACATTTTTCTGCCTAGCTACAGTACCAAACCAATCCATATCATGTTAGTGGAAGACATTCTGTTGTCGATGACTTTAGGTTTTCAGTTCTGCCTCTTATATATTTATAAATCGTTTTATTTGTTAATTTCGGAACACAGCTTTTAACCCTATCATTTAGGTGAATTAATGTCAAAGTGAATCGGTTAGAGACATTCACGTATTTATCGCCTTGGACCCATACTTTTCTTAAGTAAAAAATTTTACTGTGGAGCTACAATACCAAAGCAATCCATATCATGTTGGTGAAAGATGTTCTGTTGTCGATAACTTCAGATTTCCAGTTCTGTCTCTTATGTATTTATTATTCATTCCGTTTGTTAATTTCGGAAGATAGCTTTTAACCCCATCAATTAGATAAACTGATGTCAAAGTGAATCTTTTTTTCATTAAAGACATTGACGTATTTATCGTCTTTGACCACCATGTTGTAGGATAGTCTTGGCTTTCATAATGCCTTAGGTCTTACCCCTAAGAGTGTCCCTATTACAAGAGTGTCCCTACCCTACCAGCTTCTAAGCTCCCTAAACATGGCACATTGCTATTCACTGAAAAGACAAAGCACAAGATTACTTAGAAGTATTAATAATCTGTAATGATTTACCAATAATAGAACACAAACACATGTCATAATTATGAGCTATGAAGGAAGATCGAGAATTCATTCAAAATGACATGGGGTGTAGACATCTTAACACTGCCATATATGATAAGAACGTGAATCAAAGTTAACATATTGTGCTGCTAATAAATAGGAATGCTATATGGTTTCAGTGAAAACATTTTTAGAACTGTTCTGGGCACGAAACGACTGACAGCAATATACGTACTTAATATCATTGTAATGTCACAAATGTTCCTTAACCCAGATATGGCATCCTGGAACTTTTTCAAATTCCGAAAGGCGTTCCAATAATAACGTTTTTAAACAATAGGTAATGCAAACTAAGCATGTGATCAGCTATATAAGGTCCAGAATCAATCTAAACTTTCATATAATAAAAAATTGAAGCTTCACTTGATTATAACATGTAGAGTTGATAATAAAATAAAATATTAAAAGCAAAAACATTATAGAAAAAAATTATTTGTTGTAAAATGGGTTGTTCCACGAGCTACTCGTAGTAAAACTCAAGTAAAACACAAGTAAAGTCCAAACTGAGAGCGTAACACAAATAAAGTGTGATATTTCGCTCTTTATACAGATTTTTATGAAACAGCTTTGTGTAAAATCTGATGTTTTATGTATAATAACCAACTCTGCTATTATCGATGTGATAAAATTTTTAATACGAAATTAATCGGTCGATATTTGCGTATATCTTCAATGAGTACTAATTCCTCCTATAACTTTAAGTTGTAGATTAAAAATGAATTATTAGCATTTTTCGATTCATAAAAAAATATTTTATCTTTTTATGACTATTTAGCAGTTATTTAAATTACGAGTATACACAATTTATACAAGATTGAAATCAACCTTCTAGTCTTTTGTTAATTGAAATTATAATAAAATTAAATGATAGACAATAATATTATATTGTTTACAGGTGATTCGGTGCTACCAGCAATTCGTCGGACATCTGTTTCAAAATGCCAGACAACTACTAATAAAATTTCAACTGGATTTTTCAGCGAACGAAACGAATTTCTGTAGGTGATAACAATAAAAATAAACAATAAAAATAAAAATTTAAAAAACATTTGGCAAAAAAATAAAAATGGTGTCTATATATTATAAGTAATAAAAAAATTAGAGAGGTGGAAAATTTTAAAACTGGCGTAGTCCAAATCTCAGTATATATAACTGAATGGTATTGCACATAATTTAACAAAAAATTATTTCTAAAATAAGGACAGGAGAAAGAGAAAGTACAAATAGAATTAAACGTTCACTGGCTCTAACTTGCCAGATTATGGAAAATATTAATATTCGATCATACTAGATTATGGAAAAGTATACTCTTTACTTGAAAATGTTAATAAGATTAGCACAATGTTCAAATTATGATTAATAGAACTCTATATGTGTTTACTATCTCGTTACACGTATTGCCACTTGACCCTAACTGGAACAACCGGTGGCTTTAACAGTTGTACTATAATTTTAAAATTCATATCTACTTGGAAATCGTTTGACTATGGTCATCGCTAAGACTTTCTGTTACAAAATGGGCACTTTTTAGGCTTTTAGTATAAATTTAAAATCAAGATTAAGAAAATCCACTAGTTTTTTGAATGTCCTACAGATATGCATGAATATATGTTATAATTGAATAGGGAGCGATATTGGTTGTGAGAAACTGAAACTATACAAATCTTTCAGACTCTCAAATTATTGTAGACTCTATACGTAAGGCTATATGTGCTCCAACCGAGCTGAATAATTTTGGATCGTACTTTTTTTAATAGCTTCAGTGAATTATAGAGCAACCTGTTAAGAAATTTTAATACTTTGTTGACAGCTTTGTTTTCTGAAACCATAATAAATGTTGTAGTTTTAACGACATGGATTTTGGATTCGATTGATAGCTCCAATCAATTGGAGGGAAATTTTGGACATAAAAAAAATTTTACTGAAATAAATAGTTACTGAAATAAATAAATATGAATAGATAAATATTATTTGGGCGAATAAAATGAGATCTCGATTATAAATAAGGTGGCATCATTGCAACATTTTAAAAGATTACATTTAGAAATAAAAATTTCTATATAAATCAGAGCCAAAGGAACTTCATAAAGTCCCACTCATAGCCAAATAATGTAGTTTGATACATTAAAAAAGCCCAGGTACAGAAGTAATTACTTAAATCCGGTTTTGCATCATATCTTGTGTTATTTGATTGTCCCTCTCTATATACATTCCGTCACAGCTGTTATTGGTTTTCGCATTTCACTGGCATTTTCTTATTCGAATTCGAATACTTGTTTCGAAATTATTCTCATTATAACGAAAATAATGGCGTCAGTTGTCATTCTGTTAGTTTCGCTTCTTTTTCTCTTTCGAGCTTTGTGTGCTGAACCGAAATTCTAGACTGGAGGCTCTTGCGGTATTTATTAAGTTTATTTAATTTAATATTTTAATTCAATATTCAATTTCAGATTTATTTGCGTAATTGAAATATTCAGTTTAAATAATAAGTAAGTTTTATAATCATTCATCGCCACATCTTTATTAACATTTCTCTTTTCCGGCACGTTATCATAATATAGAGTTATAAGGTGAGTGATTAAATAATTATTTAGACTAATTAATTAATAATCAACCAACAGTTTTTCAAATTTATCACAAATTTTCTTTGGTTTATTTGTATTCTAAAGCAAACATAGTTTTTAAGGTTGTCATATTAACATAACCTAAAATATTATAATATACTTTAGAAATAAGCATATTAAGTATAATGCTGAGTGCGTACTGGTCTTGTTGTTGTAGCCTATAGAGATCTGTTAATATAGTACCTTTTGGAAGTGGTGAGCGATACTTTGCTGTCATAGTTGACGAGTAACTCTAAAATGTAAAATAGGTCGCGTCAGTAACAAGTTCGAATTGTAATAATATCTGTCGGACCTTATATTGACACACTTACAATAATGGTACTTATAGTTTATTTATGTGGAGGCAATCAAACATAAGAATTTTTAAAATCCAGAAGTCAAAGATGGATATGTGACAGCATCCAAAATAACTCTAGGGAAGATATTGTAAACAAATATAGTTTATTTTGTCACTATAAACTTTGCGTATGGAAAAATTGATTTAAAATTCACAAATAGGTTTATTGAACTCCTATTAAAATACTTAAAATTTATAGAAGACCTTTTTGTAGAAGAGTAAAATAATAGTGAAAAATGAATTTTTAAAAAACTTAATTTCTTAAAAAATTCAAGTGCTTGATTTAAAAGCTTTATATACGAGTGTTCGCTCACCTTTCGGATTTTTCAGTTATTTTTATGCTGTTAAGGATTCTCAATACACTTCACTCCAGGAAATTTATTGAAGTGGAAAAATAAAATTTAGTATATGTGAAAAATTCTTTTGTGAAAGTGATATTGACTGTGAAGGAAACACATTCTCAGTGCAACGTAATTGCATTCAGTTAACTGAGGAGCCAAGAAAATGCACATAAGATAATATTAGGTTAAAGGAGTCCGTGGTGGTTGTTATGAAAAATCTTTATATACACTTGATTTGTTTAAAGAAGTCTCTTAAAAGGTTTAAATAAATAAATAAATAATATTGAAAAAAATATTTAAATTATTACTAAAAACAATTTTTTTATGTAAAAACTTTTTCTTCATTCTGAGTTTATGTAGATAAATTTATATCTTCGAATGCTGTATTCTAATATTTTAGAACAAAGTAACGTATATTGTTCTTCTTCTTGAAAGTTAATAAAAGTCTGCAAGTTTTAAGAATTTACTTTGTTTGTAACAATAGGTGTGAAAATCAATTTACGCAAAATATAAATTTTAAAAATTTTTCCGAACTTATTTTTATTATCTTTCTTGTGAATTCATTTTCACAAAAGCAACCGACATGCTACAGAGTAAAAATATCCTTCATATAGTTTCATAAATCCGCTGCATCGTAAAGAATCTTATCACTGAAATGTATTCTTCCAAGTAGATGTACTGCTTAGCTAACGTCATAAGTAACTCTTGATATTCAAGATACTTTTTCTCGTGCCATAAGAAAGTAGAGGTTTTATTCGTTGTGCTCGTGTGTATATTTTTATGTCATCCGTCTTGATATTTTGTATGTGCATATATATATATATAAACTCACATCTGACGTGTTACTTATATGTTTATATAATAGAAGATTACGTAGATTGTCACACACGTAAGTGCAATCGATGTAATATGCAGAACAATTCATCAAAATATCTCTTCAGCTCTCAGGTGAGTTGCTCAAGGATATGTGAAGCTGGCTTTACAATGCTACTTAAATTTATTTGATTTGCATTTATTTTTTATTTACTTGAAAATTGACAATAGCAAAATCTGCATATGTTCAGATGTTCTTTAGATGAGTGCACTTGAACCTTGTGCATTTGAGTTTTGAGTTATGTTGCCATCTTGTATGCAGTATTGTTCTTATTATTATCCTTTGGCAGTATTATTTTTATGTGTACATTATTCAATTCGTCTAATGCATTGTCTGTAGTAAAATTATATGTGAGTATGTGTGTACCTATAGCTCAGATGTGAGTAGTCTCATCAAATTTTGAAAGCATGATATAAAACTTTCCTTAGTTTAACTTTGTTGTGGAGGATAATAAAATGCATCTTTAACTCACTAAGAATAAAATAAGCTTAAGTATTTGTTAACAGTAACTTCATCCATATTTAAATGTATACTCAATGTTAATCTCAATGATAAGCAAGATATGGAATATGCATAAAAAAATACGATCAAAGGTAATATTGTTTTATGTAGTAACGTTAATATGTTTTTATAAAAAAGACTATAAACTTTCTGTTCGTCTAAGTAACACATTTTGTCCAACATTTCTATGCTAATGAAAATAGGCGAAAGAAGCGGAAAGAGCTGCGAACCCAACAAAATTAGATACGATAGCTGTTTCGATTCCATATTCCTCCTAATTTATGTCACAAATTTGGCCACTTTAGAACTATTCAAACACATTTAACAATGCAAGTATTAATCGAATGTTAATATGGGACATATCTTTGACTAAATTCAAAAATTAGCGAGCCTGGATAGTGACACAAGAGGTATTTTGGTGTCTCTTCTTCGAGCGGTAGTCCTGCAAGAGTTTTGCTAGATCAGGTCAGCTACCTATTATTCTATTGTTCAGTACCCCATTAAAGTCGATATCATCTTAAATTCTTCCAATTTATTCTTGTAGACGAAGTTAAAGATGTTATATTTGGAGTATATAGGCCATGTATAGCCTATAACACTGTGTAAGGGACACTGTGTAAGGAAATTTTATTATCTTAAATTCTTCTTGTTTCTGTAGATTTAGGCAGAGGTTCTATATTTGTAGTACACAGGTCATGTCGTTCTATTAGAACTATTAAACCAATTCTTTAAGCCTGTTTGTAACAGTGATCATTTGTTAATCTTTAGCTGTGACTAGCAGAAGCAGTAATTGATAATTGAAGTATGTGGGTCATATTTTTCTTGATATGAAAGACAGTATGTAGCAAAATGAAATCACAGAGTTTGATATTTAGAGTATGGAGCTTATGTCATTCTTGATCTGAATGACAGATCATAGGAAGATATATTAAATTAACAGAGTCTATAGCGAAATTTGATTATATTCGCTCTGTTGAAGAGTGTAAAAATTCTTAAAAATTTAAATGTGATGTGTAATGTTCATAAGGAACAACCAATAGATGTACCCATAATCAGTTCTTCAGTTATCAAAAATAGAATAAATAATATTGGGTATTACAATACAAAATATGCTAATTTATTAAATATGTATTTACATTTATAATATCTATACTTCACATAATTTTTAAGTGGTGATTTATAATTATTTATTTATTTGTAATAAATACAATATAATATTAGTACAACATAACTACATTAATATGATTATAATAATATAAATATAACAATATAGCTGTAATAAACTAATTAAAATTTCATTAAAATAATATATAGTTGTAATGCTAATAATATAATTACTGTAATGACTATAATATATAATAATTAATATTTATAGTATATAATAATTACTATAATATGGTAAATATGTGGCACATACTTTCATTGAAACATTTCTTGAACTTACAAATATATTAACTTAATTTATCAAAATATTAAATAACCATTGAATAGGATTATTATATGCATAATATTAAAAAAAAATTTCAAATTTAGTTGAATATTAATTTTATAGTTTCTTTAATTTTGATATTTTTTATTTGTTTTAGTTCATCTTTGACCACATCAAGTCCAAAGAACCTGTTTGATTATTGCTTCATTAACCCTTCATATCAACGCTGACTGTGGTATGAATAGTAGTGCCGCTAAATATGTTAATTCTAAATGTTAACTTTAAATTGTGCTTTGCAGATTAAAATGGCTATTTTAGATTTCCAACTCGAACAATCTACTTTGGTTCCAGAAGTGCTATCAACAATAATGGAATCTCTTCATGAAGGCATTGCTGGCTGGAACACTATGGATAAATTTATCAAGTTTTTACAAAGTAAATTGAACAATGCAGGGTTTAGAAATTATTACATCACCTATAATGAGGATGATTTAATTTTGTCTGACGCATATATGTTACAATATGCAGTAATCAGATATGGGTTTGACTTAATACAAGTGATCAGAATTATGTAAAATAAGTTTTATACTTGTAAAAGCCCTGAAAAATGGAAAAATTTTGATAATAAACTGAATTAAATGACTTGAATTTTTTTCTTTTATATATATATATATACATATTTCTATGGTAATAGAAGTTGTTTTGTATACTGGGTGATTTGGTTTAAATTATATTAACTGACGAAGATGATTTCTTTGTCATTAATGAAAACAATTGCATACATGCCACAGTATATGTTATATTCAATATTTATGAATAAACCAAGTCCCAACGAATCGTATATCTGTAAAATCGTTCCCACATTACAGTTAATCTCGTTTTGGTCGAGATTAAAATCTCTTTTAAAATGGTGATAATTTTTCTGTGCATTTTTGCCAATGTTTTAATAGCCTAGATTTTTTTACGATATCAGAAGTATTCCAAAGAAATGTCATAAAAAATATTAGGGTTCCTTCCGACTTCGGGTAACGCATTCGGTAACCGAATAACGTATTAAAAGTGCAAGCTGGCAACCACAAAATACGTGTCGAGTAAGGCGTAGCAACGTTGCTACGCCTTAGTCAAGCAATTGCATTGACCAACATTTGCGTTGCACTTTACTATGCTTTCAATGTTGCCACATTTTCTTTACATAATAAAAAAGTTCACTTCGAAAATGTTCTTTTTCTTAGAATTTCGAATGGAATTTATTTAAAACTTATTAAAAGATTCTAATAAAATATTTATTAAGACTAATATATAGTATAATGAACCCTCAAATTTTACACATAAAAAAATTTTTATATTATATTAAATTTAATATTATATCAAGGCCTTCTATCCTGTTAGATTATTTTTTATCAAAATATCAACAATTTTCTTTTTTCACTTAACATTGGCATAATATTGATATATGTATCAGATTTTCTGTTCTCTATATTAAAACAGCTGATTTTAACAGCTGTCGTTAACAAATCGACACAATCAGATGTGCACACGAGTTAACGCAACTGGTTGCACTTTTATTCGGTTACAGTGCGCGTTACTTGAACTCGTGAATACCCGTATTGAAAATTTAAAACTGTCAAAGTGAATGAAATTTTTATTTAATTTGTTTAATAGTTTTGTACATAATTATAACAAAAATTGATTAAGTTATTGTTATATACTATTTATTAGAATTATATTACAATTTTTTTATATAAAGTTCTAATTAAATGCATTATTTACACAAATTCAACACAAGAAAAAGGAACTTTTATCGAACACGCGACACAAAAATAACAAGAGAAACATCAAATCTCCAATACATAATAGGTCTGCTCCACGAGCTTCTCATGGTAACTTTGAGTAACACAGTATATACACAAGTGCGTTCCACCAGCAAATTTTCGAGTAAATGAGAGCATCTCAGAGAAGGTAACAATCCTGTCGAAATTTGAAAATCCTAACATAAACAGACTGCCTCATTTCATTTCAAGTAAAATTTGTGTGATGTGTAAATCAGCTGTTTTGGTTTGAATTTAAATTCTTGTATTATTTATTTGCGCGGCACTGGTGTTCTCACCAGACTGAACACAAAGCTGTTTTATGAAAATCTGTGTAAAGAACGTAATTTGGCACTTTATTTGTGTTACGTTCTCAGTTTGTACTTTACTTGTGTTTTACTTGAGTTTTACTACGAGTAGATCGTGGAACATGCCTAATGTAAACTGTGTAGACTTCACCTCATTCTATTAATCTCACAATGTAAATGTAATATTTTGCCGTGTTTGAATTATGCCATAATTAGCGCGTATACACTGTTGTCTTTTTTTGATTTTTTTTAACTCTTATTGTACATCTTTTGCGGCGAAGATCGTAAACGAACTGTCAAAACTACGTTTCGCATTTCTTGCATTCCCTTTCAGTTCGTTGTGAAATTCCAGAAAAGTGCGTGCAAAAGTTTTCAGTAGAAATAATATTTTAAAATAATTGATATATAATTTAATGTTTTGTTAAATTTTTATTGTGTCGTGTTTAAATTATTATTCAGTTTTAGTTTGAAACAAAACTCAACACAAGCCTCTGTGAATTTTACGTGCAAAGTGAGTGCATATTTCTGCATATCTATTTAATTCATTATTTTCATTTAATTTGAGTAAAACGGTAAGTGATTAAATTTTTCACATAATTAATACCATTTATTCAAAGATTATAGTTTAATGTTCTATTTCAATTTTTTTTTTTTGCAATTTTGTTATGTGAAGACACCTTCAATTTGTAGGTTAATAATTGCATTACTATAGTCTTCTCAAAATATTCCTATATAAAAGTCATTCTTTAGTAAAATACCTTTTTGCAATATAATATCCATATAATATAATATAGCTTTTATCAATTTAATGAAATTTAATTCTGGTTGAAACTCAATTCATTCTTTCTGTGTGGTAATTGGTTTCCCTAACCACACTGGCTGCTCACTGACATTATCACATTAGTTTTTTCATTGTTGATTAGATGCATAATTGATTTGAACCGAATTGGAATTTGTCGTTTGACAGATTTGATTGATTAAGTAAATTGAAAACCATAATTGTGTGACTCTCTTACCGCAACTCACTTGGCCAATTAAGCAAATTACCACAGCAGAATGCATAAAATATCCTCAGAGCAATGGCACAGATTGTTTTGACTTTCATGTGCAGAAATAATAATGTCTACTTTTGTTGTCTGCGTTCTGAATGAATGGGACTGACCAACATATTAATAGAATTTATATTTATGTCAACAAATATTGTTAATAATATTTATTGAATTTAAGTAATTAATAAATATACTTTACGTGTTTGCAGTTAACTCAGTTTTAGTTTTGCACATTCTTAATGAAAAACTGACTACCCTTACCATTCTACAAAGCATATGTTAAAAACAAAGTCAAAACTAAACTGTTTGAGTCAGTTGTCGATGGATTCGTCTGTTCACTTAAGATTTGTGTTCCGCCATAGGAACATATCTGGCGCAACTTAAGATGAATTTTAATAGATGTGAACATCATTTCAGTTTCGTTTAAAGTAGGCATATGTATGGTATGTATGGAATATTTGGGTGACTGGATATGGCACTAAGAGCACACATATAAAATTATAATGTAGCGGATCTATAATAAAAAGAAACCGAGCAACGTAAAGATCGTAGTCACTATTCATCACTGGCCGGACATTATATTATGCCGGTCTTCTTTTCTGAAGTATCTAACCAATATTTATAATGTAGACATTTGGGTTATTGCTTGTTTCTTTTTTTCCAAATGTAAAAGGGCGTTAGATATTTTTTCAAACCTCTGTCCAATATTAGTAATGTAGACACTAAAGTCTAAACAAAAATGATTTCTCTATTTCGAATAAGGTTATACATTTGTATATATCTCAGAATAGCAAACTTATTCCAGTGATATAATACTGTAATGATTTTCCTTTCCTTTCGAGTGGATATCTTTAGTAAGTGCTATTTACTATTAAATCTAATATTAATAATTACTTATTCTTATTAAAAAATTTTTGAACATTCGATTATTAGTTAATAAGTAACTTTTTTCCCTACGTTTTGATTTTGTTGACAAAATAAAATAGATAAGATGAGATTTCGCATGTTATTTAAATTTTGCCATTTGATAGAAAAACTATCGAGATTCCAGGAGTACTGCGCGTTCTTTCGCTCTTGGTCCACGGTTCTTCGCGATGTGTTAGCTGTGGCTTCAGGCCGGCGGTTACCTCGTGTATTTCAGCTTGCTTTGTTATGTAGGATGCTGTTTTGCTGAACGTGTGACCAATCCACTTCCATCTTTTTTTGATTTTACTGTATCTTATTTGTGATGGTCTGTCTTTTATAAAATCATCATTATTTCAACCAGCTGGTTTGGAATTTATATTTGGTTTTATTCGGAACATCATACATTATCCCCTATTTCGCAATCCTTATGAGTAGTTGTAAAGTTAAATAGTTGAAAATAAATGTTTAAGATGAATTGTACATTAGAAGGTATTAGAAGGTATAATATGTAAAGAAGAGAAAACACAATGTTTCTTAAACAATGAAACATTTTAATTATTTTTTTGTAATATATTTCAAATTTTTTATAAAACTATGACTTTCATTGCATTAGGCGAATCATTAACTATTTCTCCCAGCCATTTCTAAAATGTTTTGGCAATAAATATCTTTTATGTAAAATTACATCATAAATATAAAGAAAAATTAAGTTTGTGCAAATAATTGTGCAAGAATATTTTATTTCAAAACAACTGAACACAAGTTTCTCGTTCTGGGAAACTGCAAAACTGCGGCAGTTCTGACGTTTTACTTCTTAGTATCCAAGGACTTTTTGCTTCGTTTCTAAGGAAGTCATAAGTGTGCGAAAGCCTATAGCAAGACATAGTCTTAAGCCAAAGGCAGGCTTCTTCCTTTCACGCTTGTTCCAAATGACTTTCATATTATACAGGTGCGTCGTTGACGGCGTCCAAAGTATGTCTAAAAACTTGGGGCTTAGGAAGGTATTACGTAGCAGTGTGGCACACCGCAGAAGTGCATACAAAAAAATTCCGGCTTCAGTTTTGTAAATAAATTTGCATATTTTTGTCTTTTAACGTTAGGCATGCACCAAATGCGCTTTTGCTGCCTGAAAATGCAAATGTCAATTACTTTTAATACTCAAGTGTGCACTTCACAGTGTTTTGTCTTCACTGTGGAAGGAAGAAAAAATTGAAATAAAATAAAGTGAAAAGGATGCTTTTGCTTAACAGAAGGTAAAGGAATTTATTAAAAGGTGCAAAACTCTTTCTTTTTTCGCCTCTTAAAAATGTGCTCATCGAAAGTGCAATTCTGAACACGTCTTTGGCACTTGCCTTTTGTTGTGGACAAGTGCTCTTGTGACTTCAAATTGGCTAAAAACAATTAACACAAAGTGTTTGGATAAAATACCATTTTTTTTCTTAAAGGTTTGAAGTAACATTTTTGTATATATTTTTATCTTCAAGAGATTCATTGTTATAGTTTGAGTATTTTAAAGGCTCACTTTACTTGATGTTAAAAAAAAAATTAAAAAAATATCTTTCAGTGAATTATTCTAAAATGAGGGTTTAAATTATTTAGATAAGTACATCACACTTATTGTATAAATAACTAAATATAGAAAGAATGTAGTGTTCCATGCGAATAATGATGAACCCCATAAAAATTGATAACTCGAGCAAATGTTTTATAGCTTAGATAGGGTGCACAGTCACACCCACTATATTTCTTAGAACTTGTGTATTCTGATTACTATTAATTCTCTTCTCTACAAAATTTGTTAGACCATGCAACCTTTGCTTTAAATGAGGTCAAAACTGAACTTAAACCTTTTTAACATAAATTATTATTAATAAGCTGGTAGGTAAATGTTTGAAAAGATATTACTACGAATAGAATCGAAAGGGCATATATCATATACATAAGTATATGTGATATAGCTGGTGTGCTATTACAAGATGGACAGTTTGATGACCGATCGCGACTCAATAGGTGTTCATGATAAAGCTTAGAATGTCCCATACGCAATCGACTAAAAGTATGACATTATTGACGAGTGCTTGATTGTAGATATATTGCTTTTAATCCACTGGTATTGCTTGAATTGTAGAGATGGTTGTAGACTGACTATTGTATTACCCCTTTGTCTTCCATCTTTTTTTCGAATGTATTGAATAAGAACAACGGAGACAAGTTTTATTTCTATATAGTTGTAGAGGCAAATTGATCAATGTTAAAAAATACCCAGTTCTTAAATTAGTTTTAAAAATATTTAATTATTATGTATTTATTATTATTATTTATTTATTGTTATTATTATTTATTTATTATTATTATTTAGTTATTATTCTTATTCAGTTATTATTCTTATTTATTTATTATTATTTATTTTTGATTATTATTCATTATTTTTATCGACTGTACCAGTTACGTTCCGTAGTTTAACTATATATACGAAGGTTGTTGCACACTGGTTCTTAGGTATTTTTCTCTGATGTTTAAAGGGAAATTTTTAAATTACAATGATATCTTTATTCTACATTAAAATTAATTAATATTAAAAATCGGCTTATGTGTGTATAAGAGTATTCTTTTGAACACTATTAGGTTCATTAATGAGACACAGAACTGAAATATCTCAGTACTACAGATACTATCGTGGTGGAATTAAAACTCAAGGTAGTGATTTGTTACAATTGCATTTCTACTGTAATGCATGTCTCTACCTTAAACAAAATTAATCTGCAACGGTTTGGGTGTTCTCACATAACTTACAGATTTCCTTTTCCTACTGCATTTTCGACACTTTAATCAGATTCGTACACAATTTCAACAATAAGCAGAAAATTGTTTATTGAAGTTAATAAAGGCAATATGAATCAGTTTGTTACTTAAAGAGAATCTCTTAGAAACTCACAGAATATACTACACACATGTACTCTACATGTTTCAATTGCATACGAGTATTACACTTTCGGTTAAAATATCCTTCCACACATTTCCCACCAGTTTTGCTAAGAAAAGCTTGAGTCCTTATTATACTCGCACACAGGAGTACAATGTGTGAGTGTTCCTTTTCGTATGGAGTAGAGCTTAGCAGTAGAGCATTGAGTTTGAAGTTCAGGTAAATCCTTAATCCAATTATGCAGTTGCTTTTAACACTTGCAGTTAAGGTACCAACGTTTAATTTTCCGGCAATGTTAGAAACAAAGTGGATTGTGCTTGGGTTGGGATAAGAAAAAACAAAGAAGACTTGCTATATTTAAACAAACATAGTATTTTATTAAAATATTAAAAAAAAAACTAGAAATAAAATATTGTTTATGCAGAGACCTTGGAACGATTAGAAAGGAATTATTTTAAGATACAGAGAAGAAAAGTATTTATTGTATATTTAATATACAATATAAGTATTATAAAGATAAAGAGTAGCCTTTTCTTTTGTTTATATATATTTTGATGTAATTGTTTTTTTTTTTGTCATTTACTTAACAATAACTGAAACTAAAATAATAAAGCATAATTGATTAAAATAATGACATCAAATATGATACTGCAGTCAAATAATTTATGAATTTAAATTTGAATTTAAATGCTCTTCGAAGCAAGAATTGAACTAAACCAAATCGAGATATGATTTATTATAAATTAAATATTATGCATATACAAATTTGATGTAAGGACTTTATGCTGTGATATGATATTAAAGGATACATAAAAGGATACATTGCACTGTACGTACGTAAATTTCAAGTTGAAAGAGAAACCAAAGCAACGACATTATTGCCAGAAATTTACCAAATGTAAATTTTGAAAATAATTTCAAAATTCCAACAATAAATAATGTTTTCAATTTTAAATATTTAGGCTCAGAGACTCTATATGAAATTACTTTGAATAATAAATAGTTCGGATGATTACAGTATATCGAATACTCTGCTATAATTTTAATATTCACCAATTACAATTTACCATTTTTATTCATTTGCCGATATTATTGCAGATATTATTTGAAATAAAATGGAATTTAAGTTTGAATATTTTATTTAAAGCATACAGATCTACTTATATGTATATTAGTGTACATATATCCTTTAATATGAATTCATAACTTCTTATTAAAGTAAAGCAATTGGTTTTCAAATAAGAAGTAATAATAAATTTCAAAATGAAAATAAGTATATGTTTTATCGTAGTCCAAAAGTTTGACTATAACAGCTTTACAAACTGAGTGGTATGTATCTTTCTACAAAAATTCCTTAAAGATAGTTTTACTGGTTTAAGTTCTCATACTGAACAAAAAATAACTTATTAGTAAAGGACACTTATCTTTGTTGAACAGATTAAAACCATTTGCAAACTTCTAGATGTCTCTAGATCACATGATCCTAAAACGCATAACCAACATCACTTTAACACTAGACTGAATAAAGTGAAAAGAAAACAAATGCAATGCCATGATCAATGACACTAACACTCAAACAGTTGATTCCAAACTTGAACAGAGTTCGGATTTAAGAATATATAGAAAATCTAGACAACCGAATATACTAATAGAAAACTTAAGACGCCAAAGAATAATTTTTATATTAGATAATCAGGCAGTCGTTACAGTTTTTGGTTCAATATCGACAAAGTCTCCTCTGGTTTTTGAGACAGTAAACGTCTTACCAAATCTTTCTACTAGAAAATAAGTGATATTACACAGACCAATTGTAACGACACAGAATCCCTATTTGCTGAGGTATACTCAATGGTTGGTCCTGGGTCGTTGCAGTAAATTTTTTAAAAATAAAGGAGGTAATGTTTAAAGGTTTATTTTAAACACATTATTAAAATGTTTACATAGGATTTATTGTTTTCCGTCTGACATATAAAAATACATATTTCGGGTAAGATTTGACTTAATTATTAATACCATTCTTATTTAATTCTAACTCAATCATTCCCACGATTTTATAAGATTTCTACATCTTTCTTTTAGACTGAATAGTTGTTTTTAAAATAATGCCATTATCGCGTTTACTTCATAAAAATGAAATGTTTTTTTTTTAGGATTATCAACTGACACAATACGAGACTTTTATCTGTTGATCAAAACTACAAATCTGGAGATCATATCAATATGTATGGTCATTTGTTTTGCTTTTACATTATCGTATAAGTCAAATGTTCCTTTGAGGTTTCTATGGTTAATAAATAAGTCAAATCAAGAGAATATATTATATCAAGCATTATCACAATGAGAAAGCAAAATTTTTTTATATGAAACCGTTTCTTTTTTCGATTATATTATTTAAATCTAATATCATTTTTTATATCTCATTGGAATCACTATATAAGGAAAAATAACTTCAGTAATGGTTATTAAATTTAACGAAATTCCAAAACAAGTACTTGTATTATGTATATATTTTTGTACTTCAAAGTACTTATAGAAAATTACATTTATATGTCATATTAGATACATTCGTAGTAAAATTGAATACTGACCAAGTTACCAAAAACTTTAATATTCTTCACACTTCAGTCTATTTAGTTTCACTACTCAATTGACTTTCATATATATCTTATGTTGTATGTGTTCATCTTAAAAATACAGTTAAAATTTATAAGTTCTAATCCGATTAGGATTTGTGCTAGCTTTTACTATTCACATATCTTACCTACATGAGGTACTCAACGAAATTCAATTCCTTCGGTCTTAAATTTTACAACTTCATCGTTTGCTGATAGGTGCTCTTTTAAGCTAATTTTCAAAAGTTATAAAACACTATATTCCTTTTGTCTGATTTGTTCCTAAAATTTTTTATAAAATTTTTTGACTGATGAACATGATTAGGGCAAGAACGCTTCAAATCAATTTATACTTTCTTTTTCTAAAAAGGAACTAAATATCTTTAAGTTCTATACAAATTTATTTATATAATTATTAATAAACATAAAAAGTCAAATACGGTTTTGTGTCAGTTGGTTAAGGTGCGCTGACTCTCTGCTCCAAATTTGGCAGGACACGAGTTCGATTCCTGGCACTTGATGATGGGTATTTGGCAATACTCGAAACAGCTGTATGGTCAGCCGAAAATTCAATTAATTAAAATAATGTAAAATAAATTTTTGTTGTTGTAGTTCACTACTGTTCGAAAAAACCTCTTCATAATTATGAATTATATATTTATTAATTACAATGGAGCTTATAATTGTTAAACCAATTTCTGAATCTTGAGTATCAATATGCAAGCTATGTTTTTTTTTACAAATGAGTAACTATCAGATAAAAGTCTGATATTTATTCCATAGTTTTGCGTAATCATTAAATATTAAACTAGTAGAAAGCATATTTAATAAAAATGAAGTTTTTTTAATGAATTGTTGGATGCTTTTATTTAAAAAGAAAAGTTATTATAATAGCGCTACGTTTTTATGAAAATTAGATTTATTATATGTATTTGATTTGATGAAAAATCGAAAAAGAAAATTAATATGAATTTATTTAAAATTAAAAAAGTCTTTGCTTATAAATTGTACATGCACAGAAAAAAAATATTTACAAAAAAAAATAAAAACCTATTTTATTTTTTTATTAAATGATAAATGAGAAAAAATGACACAATAAGGATATATGATTAAAGTACGAACATATTTATAATGTTTCATGTGTTATCATATTTAACACGTGACAATCATAAGGACAAGACTATCACATTTCTCATCTTGATTGATGACATACGAAAAGGACGACATCGCAAGGTTAAGCATTTTATATTACGTATTTAATTTTGGTACTTATATATACACTTTTATATAATAAGATATATTCAAAATTTCATAAGAAATATATTTTTTAATAAAATCAACACAACTGATTAAAACTAGTATAATTCTAAAGTAATATTTACTATTAAAGTTGTCAGTGGCGCTAATCTCATAATAATATTATATATTTAAATTGATTTGATGTAAGAACAGAAACAATACATGCTCATAAATAAATAATAAATTAATATGTTTTTAATTTTCAATACTCTAACACACAGAATATACTAAATAAAAGTGTATTGTAATTACCTATACATATGAATTCATTATCTAAATATCTTAACCCATATTTGGTACTTTTAGCAAAAACAATTAAACAAAAACTATTCTTCGGTTGCTACTAAAAATTTCCTCCAAAAATAATGCTGTCGTAAACCACAGCTAAAACTCTTCTCCATGTTCAGGCAACTAGCAGCTACGAACATATAGACCTCTGCTATAGTTACAGAAGACGAAAAGCACGGAACGGTATCGGCACTCAGCCGATACTAAACAACACACCAGTGCAGTGATGGTTAATTAATTCTCTCCAGCACTAAATACTCACTAAAATACTAAAAGTTTTTTAGTAGTAAATATTTAATACTACTAATTTAAATACTAAATGTACACTTCACTAATTAAGACATTTTTTTTCTTTTTGGTGTTAGTGATATACCAAGTTGTATTGACTGTCGTACTATGACTCTAGTTTGTATGGTCAGGGTAGTATGTATTAGTTATTTATATAGAGTGAGAATCAATATTGAACAGTTGGTTAAGATACGGTCATACAACACTTTATCTTTGTACCCAACTAGACAAGAGTATATTTTAACTGTGATGTATAATATTATCCCACATAATATAATTTTAAATATATTGTGTATGGAAAAATGCCCAAAAGTTTTAGCGCAATCTTCGGAGTAAGTTAGCGACGTCCATTATCACTTTTGCTTTTATTAACGTTTTTAATTCAATACACAAATTAAAAATGAAACCATAGATGTCGTAAATCCTTTAAATCAAAACGAAAGGTTTGAATTTCTGGATTACATTGACTTGTATTTGAAGAAAATTCTCTTCAATTTGATTGAAGTACGTTTAAACGAATACTGCTTTTCTTCAAAATTTTTCATGTTGTGAATATTTCATTTAAATATTGTTAATTAAATTTTCTTTGTCATTTATTAATATTTAATAAAAATAAATTTAGCAGAAATATTTTCCATTGATAATAAATAAATAAATAAAATGAAATTTTCATTTCTAGCTCAAATGGTAGTTTGCCTTGTCAGTACCACTGCCACTGCCAGTGCCAGTGCCAGTTCCATTGTTGCACGTTCAATTATCCTTACAATTGACAGTAAGTCGAACGTGAAATATGTTTCTACATAATTAAATTTCTACTCTTTGAAGTTTCTAATGCAGTTAAGTACACTTGGATTCATGTTTATAATGTGTTAGCAAATCAAACAACAGACTCTCACTCGATGCTTTCATCTATGGTGAGAGCAGACAATCACTTTGTGTCCTTGGTTGCACGCTGGTAAGAGGTTAAGTGTAAAGAAATATTCCCTTTTGAGTTCGTTTCTAATAATTGCAATAAGCTTTGATGTATGCTGCACATTTTCTATTAAACTAAAAACATATTAAATTAGTTTCATGCTAATAATTTAAATTCTATTTATTCCCACATATTCCACAGACTCCTCTCACATTTAAGTTCCATCATTTACACCCTTTTTTGTCATATAGTAGTAGTCCTCAAATAGTCCTTAAAGTGTGGAGTTAAGCACAACTACATTTCCAGGACTTAGTCTGTCATACATACATACATGTACTCATTAATTGTGGATGGAAATGTATTTCACTGAGGGTGTTTTGAAAATAGAAAGCATTTCAAATATACGAGCTAGAATACTTACAGTCTTTAATTCAATTATAAAATATTTCAGTACATAAATAAAGGATTTATCAAAAATATCTTAAGGTAATTTAAAGTGCCTATGACAATAATACTCGTAGAGTTTAGTGAATATTATTAAGTGATTTCTGGTTTGAAATAAATACGAAGTTTTTAGTATTAGATTTTTTTTTATATTTCCTATAACACATGTGCATCTACAGATAATACAATCAATATTTTCTACCAAAAGAACTATTAAAATTTCGACAACTTCCTGTTTACATGAAATTTCATTTATACATTCCTTGAGAAACTGTTATAGCAGTAAACAAAAGTCTGTATGTTACACTTTAGATCAATTCATTTATCTAAAGAGAATAATCTCAGTATAGATCCTAGCTATGTGATTCTTTAGATCGCCTGACATTTCAAAAAAAGTAGGAATACATAAGTTTATTAAACCTATTGTATTATTTAAAAAGTTACTAACAACCGAAGTCCCGAAGAACTCAATTAAATTATCTCTAACCAGATGATATCGCAACATACACCGAAGATGCAAAATGTAGCTGATATCAGTACAAATTATAACTTCCAAATGGAGATAAATTGAAGCAAATCGCGTATTACAAAATTAAATAAATGGAGTTTGCTATCCATAGATACCTCTAAACGGAACAGAGCGAAAGTGTTCCATTCCACATCGCGAGGTGGGCGAACTAATGGCGTATTTGTATGTGTATAAACACTTGAAAATAGATGGACTATAAGAGTCCATCTGCCCTACCAACAATCCATAATCTCTATTATAATTATGCAGTTATTATCAGATTAATGGCTTTGATTTCAACCCATTTCAAAGACCCTAGCACATTAAGACAAACCTAAAAATAAATCGATGGACCCAATAACGAAATTTTTTGTGTTACGAGGGCGGTTTGATAAGTCAGTGACTTTTTGAATAAAACAAATTTTTTTCGGCAAATAAACATTTTATTTTTCTACATAATCAACTTTTAGCTCGAGACATTCCATTCCAGATACAATCTAGCGTTTTTCTAATCTTCTTATTCCCTCCAAATAATAGATTTTTTCAAAGCTCTCAAATACGCGTTTGTTTCGGTAATGACTTCTTCATTCGAGTCAAATCTCTTACCGCCCAGCCATTTCTTTAGGTTTGGAAACAGAAAATAGTCGCAGGAGGCTAAATCTGAAGAATATGCTGGATGGGGTAGGAGTTTGTATCCCAATTCGTGAATTTTGGCTAGTAATGCTTAATCAGCTATCAAACACCAACTGCACGACGTAGCCTGCTCAAAATTTGAAAGTTGCCCACTAGTAGATTACAGCTGACGGCAGCACTGTTGCATTTGGAGTGACTGCGCGGGAAATTCAAAAAGTTACTGACTTATCAAACCGCTCTCGTATGTGTTTGCATAACTTTTTTAACTAAAGAAAGCATTAACCTTCATAGCTTAGAAAATGTTTACATAGCACCAAGAAACAAAATTAACAACCCTCTTAATATTATTATTATTGTCTTTCAATCTGAATTGTACAAAACCATATTTTCCTGGTACATCTCTAAAAAATCAAAACACTAAGTTCTCACGTCTAACAATTGCAGAAACTTTCGTGTTCCACAAACACATACTCTAAGAGAGCCTCTAATAATCCTGCTATATCAATTTCTCAGATCGTTGATTCCTGTCACATTTTTTCATATCAAAGACAAATTCATTTTGGCCTTAACAACAACATCGAAACCATTTACATTCTTGGCAGAAATTATTTTTCGATATCTGCAATATTTAATATAGCCTTAATCTAGCTATTCCCTAGCTTGTTCACACCAAGTCGGGAAAATTGTAGAATTTGTTAAATTTTGAAATGATATCAATTTGATATGAAAATATACAGAAGGATATAAATGTTTTGTGAACCTCTGTGTTCTAATAGAAGTGAAAAGAATATCATTTCCATCAATATATCGATTAGTTTGGTTGAGTTCATAATTTTTAATATTTTTAACTTTATTTTCAAAATATTATTATTTGTAATTTCAAATGAAACCTTCAAATTTATATATTTTATTATATTAGCAAATTAACTTTAAATAAATTACAAATTACAAATTTGCCTTTGTATTTCAATGTCTACTTTACACAATTTTTACTCATTAAATTTAGCTTAATTGGATTTTGTGAAAAAAATAATTTCCCACTGTTTAACTCTGATTTAGAACAAAATATATTAAAAACTTAATTAAGATTTTAAAATTCAATTAAATACGACGAAGGTTAAATGCTTTCAAATCAATTAAATCAAAAATAAAAATTCAATTAAATCCAATAAATAAATGGAAAATTAACTTTTTGCCAATAAATTCATTGCAAATATGGCGAACTGAGATATAAAAACGGTCGCAAATTCATTAAAATTTAACAAACATAAATTGTGGTTTTAAACCATTTCGAACGAAAAAAGTGAGGCTTTGTGGACTTAAATAGAAATATATATTAATATTGTTAAAAGTATAGTACAATATTTTAATAAATACATTTATTCTTTTGTCATAAATAATTTATCAATTATGAACATGAAATTATTCAATAGTCCTAAAATTAAGTTAAATGCTTTCTAACGCCCAAGAGGAGTTTGCTAATTAATTTATTTTAAATTAAAAAAATTACATAATAATAGATTATTTAAAAAAAAACTATTGTTTATGACATGATGTCCACTTTCCTGGTAGTATCATTTAGCAATGTTAATAGATTTCAACTCTTTGAACAACTTTTCCAACTTCGCTATATGGCGGCTTGGTTCATCGCTTGGTTTTTGAAATATCGAACTTCAAAGTAACAAATTTTTTCATAAAAAACTTCAACAAAAATTGTGATTGTCATTTGTATAATTAATCGAAAATTTGATTTTATTTTAATTTAATTTTTTGCCAACAAAGAGCTTAATTATATTTTTTTATATAGCAAGGTTTGCGTATGAAAAACTCGATTGATTCTATGGATTAGTTTTTGGTTGATGTCTGTTTACCACAAAGATAAACTGCAGTTGAAGCAAGAAAAAAATTATCAAAAATTAATTAAAATAAATTATAATTATTATAAAATTATTTATTTATAATTAATAAAAAGATACGCATGGCGAAGATTATATTCACTGAGTGCCGGTATCAAAAGTGTTTTGCAAAATTTGGATTCGGCAAATTTAATGTTGAAGATCCACTATATCTTGAAAAATCAGACCAAACTGATAAAGACACAATTAAAAAATTAAGTGATGCAATTGATTTATTGATGGTTAGTTAATTATTATCGATATTTTCTATTTATATTTTTAATATAAAATGCATTATATCTCGTAAACTATGGCATATCAATATATAGCATTATGGGAAAAGTTAGTCAAAATTTTGAAATTTACCATAATCTGCTGTCAAATAGTACAGTCTAGCAAATTAGAATTCTAATTTTTTTTATTAAAAGTAATATACACTAATATATAAAAACTAAAATTTACTCTTTTTCTAAGTTAATATTACAGTCTTTACAGATGTTTTACGATGGCCCTTATTTCCTCTAGCCTCTGTTTTTTTTTTAATTCTCAATTATCGATATCCTTGTGAACGGTTGTTTTACTACTTGAGTTGGAGCTTATTCTTTGTATATATTATAACAGACATTTAATTATCGATTTATGATTGGGACAACCAGTCGTTCATTAGCACAAGGCCATATATAATATTTTTGATATACGTTTATAGAAAGAAAAGTTTTTCGTAAGATCCTGGGTCATCTATGCGTTGGCGACAACTACCACATACGAATGAACCACGAGCAGTACAAGCTTTATCACGACATTGGTATAATTCAGCAAATTAACGTCTACAGCTTTGCTGGCTTGGTCATATCGTGAGAAAGGCTGAACATGCTCAAACGAAAAAGGTGTTTGAAGCAGTTGTTGGAGGAAGAAGACGTAGAGGTAGATCGTCTATCCGATGAGGTGATCAAGTTGAAGGAGCAGTAATCGGATATGATGTACGAGACTGGAGTAGGTGTGCATGCAGCAGAGGCATTAAGGAAGGCATGCTGCGTCAGGTAACCGAGTTTCGAAACTCGGTCGAAACTCGGTAATTAAGTTAAGAAAACAGCAATACATAAACTTTCGTCACCGTTTTATGTAGCTAATAACCATGCTATATATATATATATATATATATATATATATACATAACGTTACTCTTTACGACATATCATTCTCATTATTATCCTGTAAAATTGATAACGGTTAATTCATAATATTTTTTATTATTTTTACAAAATATTTGAAGTTAATTTGTACACATTCATTTTATGTTACATATTTTGCCATGAATTCCATGGTATTACAAAATTTTCGTATAACCAAAAGACTTCTGGTTACAAATTTATTGGATTTATATATATAAATTACTTTAAGCCCGATGGTACATAAAACTCAATAAAACCTATTTGTCACGTGCACACAAGTGGCCTCGTTTAATGTGCATAATGTGCAGTCAGAGGAGTCTGTGGCCCCACACTGCACTAAAGGAGCAGACACGTTGACTTGCATAAGCCATTAACATGGAAAATTCTATGTAAAGCGCTTTTCAAAATTGCAAACAATTTTCCACTATTTTTTCATTTTATAATTTTTTTTCTTTTCACATTTTCAGTTCCCATTGTCACGTACTTAAGCTGGCTTTCACATTGACTTTGAATTAGTTTTCCAACAAAAATTCTATACTACAAAAAAAACAAAAATTATGTATTATAGATTCACACACTTCACAACTATTACATTAGGGAGGGCAGAGAATACAAAGTGATATCAGTAGAGATGCGAACTATTAGTAATTAATTTCTATATTTTATACATTCTTTAAAAAAGTATTTTTTTATAAATAATTTGTATGTATATAGTACATATTACATATATACCACATAGTCAAACCAATATGCGAGTAGAAGATATTGATTTTACACATATGGAATATGTTATAATGTGCAGAATGGATGACAAGTAATAAACTTTCTGAAAATTTGTAAAAACTTAAAAAAAAAGACTTTTTTTTTTAAATACGATATATCTCGGAATGATTAAGGATTATCTTATCTTTAAAAATAAAGGGTGTATTTATTCTATACGGCCATTTCAACTTTTAATTAATCTAATCTAATCGAATGAGAATCGGATGAGAATTCTGTAAGATGAATTTACAAACAAACAGGACTTAAACCTTTTAAAAATAATTTTTGGTAGTGAGACAGTTTTATTCCCTAACCATCCGATTTAGCACTATGTGATTTTTAGTTTTTCAGAAAAAATATGAAAACATATGCAACATTTGCCTATGAAAACATCGTATTGTGAATGTTGAAGTTATTCAAAAGAATTTGACCCACATTAGAAAGGGTCAAATTGCAACTTCAACATAAATAACTTCCCTTGTGTACGTCCAAATGGAATATATCAGGAAGCTGATACGAATAATTCCACCGTCACTTCTATATGGATATGTAGCGTTCAGCAAGGTCTCAAACACTACTATTATTTTGGTACAAATTACACAAAACCAGGCTCTGAAAAGACTTTTCAAGATACCGTGATACATTAGGACGAATGCCATCCTCAAGGTCCTCAAAAATGATCTGATCAAAAAATACATAAAGTATAGAGCCCTGAAATTATTTACGGAAACTGACAGGCTTACCATCACCGCGTTATCGAATCTCAGAATGGTTAGAGGCTCCTCGGGGTGGTATGCAGCTCTAAGGTCAGTTATTGCTTAGTCAGCTAAAGTGATACACAATAATCCAGTCAAGGTGTAGAGAGGGGTTATGAAGAAACCTCGCAGTTAATAGAGAGTAAAAGTGCTCAAGTGCACTGACTCAACTAGCCTCAACATAATGATGTTTAATCTTCTATTGATATTTATTTTTGATTGCATCTTAAACATGATTCAGTATTCATATTAGACCTTCAATTTAATATTTTTGACAAATGTATATCATTAGCTATATCTTCATATATATCATTCAGTATTACATTTTTATCTCTGCATAGGTTTTTCTATAAAAAAACCATTCCTTAAAGGAGAAAAATTGTTTAAAACGAGCAAACATTATTTTTTCAGTTTATGCAATTATCATATTTTATTTTATTTTTCCTAGTTTTTCTAATATTATTTTTTCTAATGAAGTCTTTTACATTCCTCAGCTTTATTTTCATTTTGTTTCTCTTAATGCAATCGGAATAGGAAATTGCTCACGTACTAAATTCGTTATTAAATGGTGCGCGTAATTAGATTTTAAATTTATTGGAAATGTCTTGGTATTGTGTTGTGTCTGCAAATAAAATTACAATCTTTTCCCATTTAAAACTGTCTTTAAATGCCTTTCTTTAAATACAATACAATAAAAAAAGTATTTGAAATTAAACTAAATTTAAAAAGAGTAAAACTATCTGAATTTGAGCATATATTATTCAGGTCATATATTAGTTAAAGACACTATAAACGTACAACATTACTTCTTTACTAATATAACAGTAATAACAATAATGATTTGACTCAGTTATTTTACAATTTTAGTTAATAAAAAAAAAGTTGTTCTATCAAAACTAATCAACCTAATAATATGAAATGATATTGCGAGTATTACGCATATGTTATAGGTGTATGTTTAGGTGTCTTCCATCTGAGGCATTAAGTTTCAGCTCACTTCATTTTGATGTCAAAAGACAACCCTTTTCTTTTGCAAAGAACCCACAAATTATCAGCAAGTTGGAGAAATGTCTTAGCGTTCAATGGATTATACCTGAACGCTATGCAGTGGCATTGCTAGAA
>NC_051846.1:11465312-11485755 GCF_002237135.1 Teleopsis dalmanni
CCGATGCTAAAAATCTATTACAGAATGAATTTGAATATTTTAGAAATCGGGATTGTATTAACTTGTTATTTATTTAAAATGTCAATTTAATATGAACATTTTAATTACTATTTATTTAATTACTTTTCATATTTCAAAATTCAATTTACGGGTGAACATCAACTTTTTAACTTAATTATTAAAACTAAACGAAATTTTGTTTTTATTCCAAAGTTGGCTGAAGTGCACTGCAAAAGTTCCGAACTGAATATAAACGAGTCCAGTCCTCTGCCGGACATGCTTAAGTAATTAAATGAAGTGAATGTTTTTATGCACAAAAAGTTTTGTTTGGAACCAACAATTAAACGCTATAAGCCATTTTAGTTTTTGCGAGGCACCAAAGGACTCACAAATAAGTCAGACTTAACTTTCATTCATTCGTCTGTTATAAATATTTAGAACACGTATTCATTCGTTTGTGCTAAAAAATAAAAATTTATTATTAATTTTTAATTTAAAAATAATAAAAAATCTTTGTTTTAAAAACGCAAAAACATCCATAGAATTAAGGTTTTTATGAAAATTCTTAAGTATTTTGTAATGGTTTGAACTTATCATTCTGTTTGTTATAAAATAAATTTTATTTAATACAAATAAACTTTACTGCTAGCAATAATTTATATATGTCATTTGAAATAATTTAGCATAATTAACCAAGTCCTTTTAGTAATTCAACTCTCCAGCTACAGCTATACTAGTAGAGAGACAGAAACTCAGATAAGTGCTCTTACGTTATTGAATTAATAAATCTAACAGAGGTTAATTATTTATTAGATGACAATATTTCTAATAGATACTTTCCTCCATTTTTTTTTTTTGCTTAAAATTGCAGTTGATATCACTTAAAACTATTGAAAATAACATTCCCTCTAATTCATTTATATAAAAATTTATTAACTACACCTACACTAATATATAAACTGAAACGTAGACAGCTGCTGTTAAGTATTTACATTATTAAATCTAATAGATGGTAACATAATCAAGTGACTATATTTCTAATAGATCCTTACTCGCCACCTTTTTTAGCTTACTGCTGTATAAGATGTCATTTGAAACTATTGAGAATAGCAATTATATATACCGAGTCCTTAATATAATCTAATTTACATACTTAACTATACTGATATAACGATAGAATCTTCTCTTACGTTATTGATTTATTGAATCATTGGTTTTTACCCCCCTTTTATGTAGATCAGCAATTCGCACATAGCACGCAGCGTTATCTGCATCCCTAATTGCTTTGTTATGGAACCATTGTATCGTTTCTATTCTGTGATTTTTTGTACAACCCAAAATTTGGACGCCATAGAGCTATACTGGCTTGAAGACGTGTTTGTATATCATAAGTTTGTTTTGCTGAGATACTTTAGTTCTTCTTCCCATAAGCAAAGTTAGTTTTTTGGATCTAATATTAAGTTCAGTTTTTTCTTAACGTGTGCCTTTCATTTTAGTATGATATCTAGGTTCAAGCAACTGAAATTTTTACGTTATTTAAAAATAATGAATTTCAGTTTGTCTTTTGTTAGTAAAGTCTACTTGGTTAGATTTTGAACTATTTACTGTCGGTTTCCATTTATTAGTTATTATTTATTAGTAGACACCGTGCTGTTTGGATCTGTAGCTGTTATTACCGTGTCATCTGGAAAAGTTCCGATAATACAACTTGAAATTATATATTAAAAGTTATACATTGATAAATAAAAAGCAAGTTAAATATTTTTCAGAGTACTTTAAATAATCCCACCCTTTAAATAGTTTTCTTGATGAGAAATCTTCACACTTTTTATAAGAACGATTATTTTAATTAAATTGATTAAATTGAAATAATAATTATGAAATGCTCAATATCATTGCTTCTACCAACAAAACCAACCAAAATGTTGCAACTAATTTGCATAGATATTAAAAATTCTTGGTGGATAGTAATGTAGGAGGCATCAGTCGGATTTTGCTTCCTGCATATAAATTACTTAATATTTTTTTTAAACATAATTTTGTAGATTCTTTATTTTGTTATTACTTTATTTGGCTATGGGCTCCCTGAACTCCGGTGTTATGTGAATAAATTTTAACGCTGATGCGAAAAATAAAGTTTTTACCTTTATGTCCAGCAGAGTTAATTGCTGTGAACAGCTGTGATACTGAAGTATTTGAACGAATTTAAGCAACTCGAAGTTGTTTAAAATGACAGAGATAAATTTCCTAAAATTTCCTAATTAAACCTAAAAAACATTTCTTAATCTTAAGTTGTTAAAATTACAGCCCTGGATGAGTTATCATTTACGCTGAGCCCCTATAAGTCAGATCATCTGCCCAAGGTCATGATTTACGAAGAGAGTAAACTCCACGACTTTTTGGTTAAAGGCGGTGAGTTTCTTAACTTAATTATGTTCTATTTAACATAGTACATCGTTCCATACAATCCGTTTGAAAACAGTTACCTTTTTATTCCTATTGGTTGTTGTGCTAGCCTATATATCACATTACAAGATTGGCATAATAAACGATTTGTAGAGCATGCTTTTTGTTTTTCGTTACACGGTTTTATTTCCTAATTGCGTGCTTATCCCGAAGTAAGATCTACTAGTAAATAAACCCTTTTTTCACAACTTCGAACTTATAGTTTTCAACACCGACGTGGATCCCAAAATGCTATGAAAATTTTGTTGCTGACAGTACTTTGTATTGTCCTTATTTATCACAAGCCCATTTACTTCGTTTGTTTTTGTAAGTTGTGAAAAGACACTAGGTGATGTGCTTAGGCTAACAATGTCAATATCATCGGTACACTTGAGTAGCTTCACATTTCTGCAATATAGTGTCAACACGGTTCAAAACTGCTGTTTGGATTATTATCATTAAGTTAAAAAAATTGCACGACAAGGGGTCACCACGGGTGTCATGTCATTTCGTATCGAACTGCTCATTGTGGTTCTTCACAGTTATTATGAAACTGGCAATGGTCCTGAAGGTCATTCTATAAAGCCGTGTGAGAGAGAGTGCTTTTAGTCGTAGTGACAAAAACAACTTTAAAATCGGCATATAAATAGTGTGCATTAATATTTTGTTTTTTTGGTATTCTGCAGGATTTGACACACAGTAAATATCTAATCTATAATAGATTTGCATGAAGTAAAGCATCAGCTATAAAGTCCAATCAATTGGTTAACGATTGGCTTCAGTCTTTGACATAGATTGTTTGACAGAACCTCATATGCGATGTTCAAAGGTATGATCCCTTAATAATTTCTGCAGTTCGCAGGATCACTGTCTGTTTAAGAAGCACCTGTCATTTTGTTGCGTTTTTTTAACCAACTTATTTCTCTATTTTTCTTTTTTTGTAGCTCATATCTATAAAAGCTGTCAGTCATTGTAATAATTTCTCAAAAAGTGTTTAAAGTTTGACTAGATTTCAAACGCAGTTCCGATTGAGAAGGAAGCAAGCATCATAACAAAATGGATGACAGAAATGATAAATATTCTTCCCAGATATGTGTTACGTGTAGAAACTTTGTCGCAATTGCTTGCAAAAGTTGCGAACGCTTATATTGCTCGCTGGATTGCCAAACACTGGATTCTGTTGATCATGAAAACAAATGCGGTAATATGACGTAAGTATATTGGCATTTAAACATAAATATTTAATAATTCTTTAAATTTGTAGTAGTTCAAGGAACGCAGAGAAAGTCAACAATGCAATTGCGGTAGACCATCTACATGTGTCTAATGTGCTACCAACTAACACTGAAGAAAAGCATGAAAGTTCCGAAGCCAGTGCTTCAAACTTAATAAAAAAGCAGATTGAAGTTGATTCGCAACAAAGTTTGAATGGTCAAAAGAATAATGAACCCAAAACTTCATCTCAATATCGTGGTGGTATGACTTCACGAACTGATAGCAGTACGCGCTCTCAGGCTCAACATAACAAGCAATATTTTAAAATGCGCATGAAGGAAAAATTCAATAAAGGTAATAATGATCAAAAACGATCAAATCATGGTAATACCGGTGATTCACATAAACGAAGTTCTAATACTAAAAATACTGCTCGTGTGAATCAAGAGCAATCTAACCATACAAAACTTGACTCTGTTAATCAACAAAATAAGCAAGAAAATAAAAAATATGAAGAAAGACACCGTCCGCAACCAAGTGGTGCTGATGATACACCACATTATGACAAACAGCGTGTGCAGTGTGACAAAAAACACGATCGGATTAATCAGCAATCCGGAATGAATCGTCAAAATGGTGGACGTATTGAACAGCAATATCGTAATAATAAAAACCAAATTAGACGTAATGCTCAACAAAGTAAACGTGATGATTTAGAAAGTAATCAACAACGTAGCATGTACGATCAACGGCGTGGTCGCAGTAATAGTGACCAACAACTACGTGATTGTCAACAAAATGATCGAGATGGACAACCTAATGGTATAGTTAGTCAATCACAGCTTCATAATCAAAAACGTCGTACGCACCATCATGATCGCAAATGTCGTAATAATGCGGGCCAACAACGTGAGCGAGCTAATCAACAAAATGCTTATACCGATCAACAACGTAGACGCGATAATGCACCCCGAGCTCGCATGGGTGGCGTTAACAACCAAAGCAGCCGCAGTTGTATGCATCGTGATCTTGTTGATAATGCGGACCAACAACGTTTGCATTCTGACCAAGAAGAATATGCGTGTGCTGACAAACATTTAATGGCTATTCAGCATCCTGTCACAGTTAATCCACTAAGCGAGACTAATGATCCAAAGCAGCAGTCCGATGTTCAAAGTCGTGAGCGTGATGGTCAACATTATATGCGTAGTGATCAACGACAAGAGCGTAATAATCAAGATCACAAGTGTAATAATAAGCATCATAAACGTATCGGTGAACGTTATGAACCAAGAGGTGAATATCGCGAACGTGTTGGTAAAAATCGCGAAAGTATTGATAAGTATAAGGATCGTGCTGGCAAACGTCGGGAACGTGTTGGTAAACATAACGAACATGCTAGTAAACATCATGAGCACGCTGGTAAACTTCACGATCATGTAGTTAAACACCAGGAACGTGCCAGTAAACATCACAACCGTGCTGGTAAACGCCACGAGCATTCTGGTAAAAATGACGAACATGCTGATAAGCATCATGAACGTTACGGTGAACGTCATAGGCTTATTGTTGAACCTCACAAGAGTGTTGGTGAACATCACGAGAGTGCTGCTGAACATCAGGAGTGCGCTGCTGAACATCACGTCAGTGATGGTGAATATCACGTCAGTTATAATGGTGAACAACATGTTAGTGACGATGGTAAATATCAATTGAGTGATGGTGGTGAACATAACTTGAGTGATGGTGGTGAACATCACTTGACTGATGGTGGTGAACATCACTTAAGTGATGGTGATGAACATGGCTTGAGTGATGGTGGTGAACATCACTTGACTGATGGCGGTGAACATCACTTGAGTGATGGTGATGAACATGGCTTGAGTGATGGTAGTGAACATCACTTGACTGATGGCGGTGAACATCATTTGAGTGATGGTGGTGAACATGGCTTGAGTGATGGTGGTGAAAATCACTTGAGTGATAGTGGTGAACATCACTTGAGTGATGGTGGTGAAAATCACTTGAGTGATAGTGGTGAACATCACTTGAGTGATGGTGGTGAACATCACTTGAGTGATGGCGGTGAACATCACTTGAGTGATGGCGGTGAACATCACTTGAGTGATGGTGGTGAACATCACTTGAGTGATGGTGGTGAACATCACTTGAGTGATGGTGGTGAAAATCACTTGAGTGATAGTGGTGAACATCACTTGAGTGATGGCGGTGAACATCACTTGAGTGATGACGGTGAACATCACTTGAGTGATGGCGGTGAACATCACTTGAGTGATGGTGGTGAACATCACTTGAGTGATGGTGATGAACATCACTTGAGTGATGGTGGTGAACATCACTTGAGTCATGGTGGTGAACATCGCTTGAGTGATGGTGGTGAACATCACTTGAGTGATGGTGGTGAGCATTTCTTGAGTGATCGGCCCGAGCGAGATATTGAACATTACGACCGTGATGGCGAACAACACGAACGTGATATTAATTTCCAAGAACGTGGCGGTGAACATCACAAGCCTGACGGTAAATATCAGGAGAGTGACCGTAAACATCACAAAGGTTCTGGTCATCAACAGAAGCGTGCTGGTAAAAACTATGAACGCGCTTATAAAAAACAAGTGACTAATAAACAACAGCGTGTACTTGTTAAGCAAGATATACAACAACAGTCCAATTCACTTGATGATAAATTACACGAACGTAATCATATACAAGGCGAAGGTAATAATCAAACGTATGGGATGCATAATCGACCCAATAAGAAGGTTTATCATCATCGTCGAGAAGTTGGTGGTGTTGCTCAACAACGTGAGCGTACTGGACAGTGTGTGCCCAGTGACCAACAACATGTCTCAGTGAATAAGAAGCTCAACTCACTTGTAAAGCATGGCAATCAACAACGTGAATGTAATAATAATCAACACGATGCTGCGCATGCTCCTAACCAACGTGTACGTAGTGGCCAACGCCGTGGCGCTTCTCAACACTCTGAACATACTGATCAGCCTGTGCTTGAAAATCTAAACCATATCCCTACTGATTTACACGGCGAAAGTAATGAATTGCAAGCTCAGCCAGATAATCAAAAGAACGATGAACAGCTTAAAGGTCTTGAATACGAAACCGCTCAACGGGGTAGACTTAATGATACTCAAAGCAAAACCGATGAGGATCAAAGGTGCGGTTCTGATGATCAATTGACTGAATTGCATCAATTCAATGTTCCGGTTCTTAATCCAGTAAGTGTACACGTAATATAGAATATCTATTACTATATCTCTAATGAAATTATAAAAATTATTTCCAATGATTTATTGTTTTAATGACCAAAGTTTTTTAATAATAAGTTTGTTTTTAAAACTGGCTAATTGGTCAACAGTTAAATAACGCCGTTTTTAAAAATAATTTGGTTATTAAATAATATTTTATATAAACCAATAATTTGGCTATATTCCACACTCACCTTAAGGGTGTTGCAATAATTTAATATAATTATTTTTAAAAAATTATTTTGTT
This sequence comes from Teleopsis dalmanni, assembly GCF_002237135.1. Classification (NCBI taxonomy): domain Eukaryota; kingdom Metazoa; phylum Arthropoda; class Insecta; order Diptera; family Diopsidae; genus Teleopsis; species Teleopsis dalmanni. Next base: position 11,472,507 of record NC_051846.1, read on the forward strand.
TACAATCTGTTGATATTTAGAGATTTAGTAAAATTAAATGAAAAAACTTTCGATAAAATATTATTAATTTATGGATTTATTTTAAAGCCTTTCAAAAGAATAAAATTTGATGAGAACAGTAAAAATATTCTGGCTCTTGTAATTGATACAAGTCGTATTGAAGATGGGTTCTTTGCTTGTATTCCGGATAGCAGTTATCGTAATTTCATGAATATGCAGGATTGTTTACGTCAAGTTGGAAGAACCAGAAACCCATATAAACCTTCGTAAGAAATAGTCTTACACAATTGATGCGTCAATTTAAGTTTTTATAAAATTTCAGATTGCATGAATTTTGCATAGCTTTCCAAGAAGGTTTCTGGTATCGAGCTAAGGTTCTAGATATTAATGAAACTCAGTTCAATGTCGAGTTTATTGATTTTGTCTACGAAGGTCATGTTAGTAGTGAGAATATTCAAAAGTATCCCACTGGATTAAATGAAGTGAACTCAACTAATCTATGTAAGCTTGAAGGTAATTATTAAACTCGAAATAGATTAAATTTATTTTAACTAATAATTTATTTAACTTAATAGGTTTGCCTGAAAAACTTAAGCCGGAGCTGATAAATCATTTAAAAGAAATGGAATTCAAAAAAGTATTGATTTCGGAAGTTCGAGTTGAGGGCGAAACATTAGTTGTCAAATGTCCAAAGTTAATGCAGGAACTTTCGGATTTGAAGTACATATAAATATTTTTTTGTTTCCAAAATTCATACGAGCTTTTTATATGAATATGATTTATAAATACAAACGTTTAAACAGTAAAGGAATTTCTTCCATTAATGCAATATTGTACAGCAGATTAAAGTTGTCTTCAAGTTAAAATAAATAAATAAAACAATATTGTATAATATAGAATTGTAGTATTTGTTATCGTAAATGGACGTACACTTGAACGAATTAGAAACAGAATCCCAAATGCTTATAGATGAGTTCTATAGTTCTGTATACAATGATCTAATGTATTTCATCAGGATATCACATGAGGAATTATCACATTCAACTCAGCCACATCGTTTTTGTAAGCAAGCATTGAATAGTCATAAGGAATGTGCAGGACAGCCTGCTCCAATGCTGTTTGGTTTTTTACTATGGTATTTATATACACAACCTTATTATCAACTTATGGGCTTGGGAATATGGTGAGTAAAATGATTTGGAACTTCCAGAGGTCGACTAGCTAGTGTATCACTTTTCGTTTATATGCAATCCAGACTCATGTGGCGTTTGAGAGGTTACAATAACTGTTGCACTTCTATAGTTGATAAGGATGCTCTTAAATCAATATCTTCATCATCGTAATCTTAATAAATCATTGTTTGTTGTGGTTAAAGAAAATTGTGTAGCTAGTATAAGTGTTTTCATGTTTTAAAGTGGATGACATATTCTATCATCACGTGATTTCAGTATTTTGAGAAGAATGTTCTTGACTTGAATACATATTATAAATCAAGCGGTGTAACTGCAGGGATGACACTCTTTCCAAGAACTGCTAAATACTCGTATTATTGAGCTCTAAGTAAAAACTGAAATTGAAGGCCATAATAAAACAAGAGGAAAGATATGATAAAAATTAAGTAAAGTACAAGTAAACGAAGGTTGGGAAGTTTAAGCAGGGAACAATAAGGTTTGACGATCCAAAAAAGATTATGATTTAAAAAATACATAAGGGACAGAGTCCTAAAGCTATATGCGAAAACCGACCGGCTACCCTATTTAGCACTATCTAATCTCAGAGTAATCACTAACCGCACGGGGCGGTAGGCAGATCTTAGATCAGTCATTGAATAATCGCGAGGAATACACAAATTAATCAGTGAGATGAGTGGAACTCTGCAGAAACCCTCCAACTAACAAAAAGTAAAAGTGTCCAGATGCAGTAACTCGGAAAAGGTTCATTACTAGTATTACTAGTATTGAAGTGATTTAGGAAAAACTGATGCCACTGGTTTCTGAAGTTCTTCAAAGAGTTTTTTAAGTGTTACATGAAGAAACGGATTTTCTTTGACTTTAACACATTATTTGTTGACGTGACCATGACTGTCTGCATAACATTGTTTTAGGAGATTGTAGTAATGGTTTAGTTAAGTTTAGTACGCATGTATACTTTACATCAATTGAATTCTTTAGCTGTTTAGTGGTAGTTGCAAATTAGTTGCTATTCTCTTCTTTTTTAAATGAATCACTGAAAAATCTAAACAAATTTTCTATAATTTGTAGACCTAGTAAAATAAAAACAGATTATTTTTACTTAAATAATTTACTAACCAAACTTTTGTACTGAAGATTGCAGTTCCATTCAGATCACAGCTCCATTAGCTTTTATAGTTGCTTTCAGATGACAATATAGGTGTTCGTGGTTAAGTCAAGGATTCCACATATTTAAGCGGTACACGTCACTGTAATCTTTTGGAAAGTTTACTACATGAACGTTGCCGAATTCCAATTACTTTTGAATGTTTCAGTTCCAAATTGCATTCACACAAATTCAGAGAAATTCTGATTATTCGCGTTAAACAAAGTTTTTCGTGTGCCATTACGGAAAATGATAATTTTCACAATTGTAACTTGAAATGTTTTTACGCAAATTTTTAACGTTCAATTTCGGAAAAGTTTTACTTCAGCTCTAAACTAGATTTTCGATAAAGTTTCCAAATTTACATTAAAATGTGGCAATTTTGCAGAACAATTACAGTTGAGTAAGTGTTATAGTCATAAGCGAAGATAAAATCATAAATTGCTGTCCCATAAACAAAACAGCAATTAAAAAAGTCAGCCTTTTAAGTCAATTACTAGTTTCAATCCAAAATTTTAACTATTAAAATATATATTTATTAACTCCAGCAATATATTTAAATCATTTTCTTATATAAATTTGTTTGTAACTTTATTAATATATATCGCAGAGTTACTATTGAAAGATAAGTGCGTTTAAACTCTAATCTTCAGTTTCGCTCCTACTTAATTTTAACAGATTGAGTTTAAAAACATTAATTGAAGTGATAATCACTAACTGAAACCCACAAATGCACACTATGTATGGAAGACAAAGAAACATGTCTGCATATCCATGGAGAATGTTCAGCTCCTATACGTTGTAGGATAACAATATTGCACAATGAATTTATCTACAATTAAGAGTTGTTAAAGATTTATCTAGAAATATTTGAATTTTTCTGAATATGGCTAAAGTGAAAGAAACTCTTCAGTAACTATACATAGAAAGGATACAATAGTCCAAAAATGAACGCAGTGTGTATAATCAAGTATAATATGGGTACTTTTTAACTCTTGACGTTTTGAAAACGAATATCTGTTCGATTTTTAGCCAGTTATTGCTATTGCTAGTTTAATATCGACAAGATATCGAAAGTAATCTTATTAATCTTGAAAAGGAGCCAATACTGTGAAATGTTCCATAGAGGTAACTTCAATCATATCCTTATTGAAATCATTGGAATAAAAATCATTATATTGGTTCGATATTTAGAGTCAATCAATTTGAATTGAGATTTTGGCAAACTAAAAAAATATCAGTTTGTTTTATATACTGTCATTGTCACTAATTGAATATTAAAATTTCGCTCACCTTTAACTTGTTCTCCAGAACAAGAAAATTTAACTAGTAAGTTAGATATAAAATATTGTCACCATCTTCATATTGATATCTCAAGACTGAACAGATTTTATATATGCCTGACTATTCAAATGTCTAATATTGCTGCCACTTCTATTTTTAGCATCTGGTAAGAAATTCTCTAGGGAATATTTTAATAGTACACATTTCCCTTAAATATATTTACAGGAGCACTACTTGGAAGAATCTATACTCATACATTGGAAAATTAAACATACGCAATTGAGGGTTGCGTAAGGCTCCGATAAAACCATCCATATTTTTTTTATTATTATTCTTATTACAGTTTCATGACGATAAGTTACTTTCGTGTAGGATTTTTGAAACTTATAAGACATCACGGTAAGATATATAAGAAGGTTACTTACAACTATAGAATACTTGAGATATGTGTTGGGGTGAGTTGTAAATGAACTCATATGTAGAAATCATCTGTCGAAATTAAAAAGTGTTGAAATTGTTTAATTAATTAATTAGGCAAATATATTAATTTTGTAAATTCAAATTATTGACAAGCAGTGCCACAAGCGTGTGGCTTGATTTCTTAAAGTCTTCACTCTTGACGGTTACCAAATCCTTTGATAACAAATTTCAATCGATTGAAGTACTGTGCAAATATTTGAAGTCAATTTGTAAGCAAAATACTTTGGTTTTGTGGTACTTTCGCATAGTCAAATCAGATACTGTTTGCTTTATGCTCAGCTGCTGAGAAACAAACAAGAAATGCACACAAATCCACGTACGGTTCGCTGTCCATATCTCGATACATACGAGTAGGAGCTGTCTTAGGTACATACTTGTAGTGCAAAGAAACAATATACTTAACCTGGTAAATTTAACTAAAACTTAAAACTTAAATATCCTGTGGTTTACCACAATTGACTGCTATTTTGAGCATCTGCTTTATTATACATGTATACTTTATTCACATTTAAAACCGTTTCAGTATTTTTCACACTTCTTATCTATTGAATGTTATCTTCCAGTTATATTCACACATATTAGTTGTAATTAAAAAACTTCCAAGTTTTTTTATTTTTTCCATATCAAACGCAATTTTCGCATACTAGCCTTTACAGCCAAATATTTATACAATTAACCGTAATAGAGAAGTTCGGAACAATAGTGAGTTACAACAACAAAAATTATTTTTATATTATTTTTAATTAATAGAAGTTTTGGTTGACCATACAGCTCTTTTCTCTTTTCTTGTCAACTATTTATATTATTACGTGAATGATTAAGAAGTGGTAGAGGCTAATCAATCCAACTCTCAACTGAGTTTCAACCTCATACCAAGTAACTTTCATCTTCGCAAACTCCTCTGCGGTTTATTAGAGACTTCGGCATATCATGAATATTTGAGTTTTTATTTTAGTCTGAGTATGTGGAAGCTCTTACTATCTACAAAACACTCATTAAGTATTCACTTAATATCGTTGGTATCTTGTTTTTATTAAATGGTTATAAATTATTTTTTTTTAGTTAAACTACACGTATAGATTTTCTGTTGTGAAGATAATCTATTTAGGAAGAAGTTAATTTGGAATTTAAGAAAGAATTCAAGGAATTCTCTTGTGTATTACATTGGGTGCAAACAGATAAACAGCAGAACTTCGGCACATACACTGAATTATAATAAAAACCAATTTTAAATTGAATAATTTCTGGTAAAGACATTGGAACGTGCTCAGCTTCAGAAGTACTAAGCGGATTAATAACCAATTGAGAAGAAAGCAATGTCAAATATATGAATGTACGAGTATACTACATACCACCTATCAACTTTTTTGGTGTATAATTCGATATTAAGATATGGAAATATTTTATAATAGTAAAAAATTTGATTTACACGACATATTAAAATATTTTTCAAGGATGGCATGGAATAATTCTAAATTTTAAAAATCAAATTAATAATGAAGGCGATGTGTTTATACATACATGGAAGCGTATCAAGAAAATATAAATGCAGTCTGGAGTAGTTATATCAATAGTTATTTATAGTAGAAAATGACATTAACAATTCGAAGCTATGAGGCAACTTTGTAGGCTACACTGAATGTGTGTAACAGAGCATGGCAAATTAATGCAGTGTCAATGTGACGATTCAACAGGTTAAGTTCCTACACGTCAAACCATAGTTTAGGTCACAATAATCTTTTTATTGTATCTAATCTTTTTCTATGGGACTGACTTTTGATGATAAGCAACTGAAAAGGCAAGCTACACAAATATAATTTGCAAAACAAGAAGGACAGCTACCTTACAAATCTCTGGAGCTGTACGCTTCACCTCTACAAAAGTTCTCCTTGCTCTGCTTCATTGGCTGCCATCTCGGTTTCTTGTAAAACAGCAAATTAAAATAGTGGCATCTTAACTCAACGCTCTTTCCCGCTGGTCAAGAATTGATATAGGACATACGATCATACTAAACCAGGATCTGCCAGTCCCCGTCTTAATTGACTACATGTGTTTGTACCCAGAGAGCAAACGTTGTCTTACCTTAACTAGACTGGATCTTACTTTTTCGACCACCAAATCACGGTAATTTTTTACAGGCAGGAGTCTATTATGCTGTAAAATCCGTTCTTGGCCATCAAATTCCCGATGAAACTATTTCAATTTTATCCGATAGCCAAACTATAATTAAGTCACTGGTAGTCACATCAATCATAACTTAAAATGGCTATGTTTTCCTTAATGAACATTAATTTCTCAGATATTGGCGGTCTACTTGCAACAGCAAAACTGGCAATTAATTAAAAATATCTAAGGATAGTCAAGCAACACTGGGCTGACGAACCTTGCTTTTATTGGCGTTAGTCGTATGCTGACCTTCTAGGCTATGTATAAATCAACGCTATTCCTGTGGTACTATAACGGAACACTATTTGAGCTCTAGTCAGCTTTCTTGGTATAGATGGCCGCAACTCCAACCTATGCTAACCTGTGTTAATTCAACGATTTCGTCTACAAACAAATTTCTTTATCGTCTTAGAACTCAAGTCACTCTTAACACCTATAAGTTCGAAATTATGAAAATATGGGTTTATTTGGGAATCAGTATAAACTTCAGTAATAATGTATGGTAAGTCTAGAAAATCAATGAAGTACTACTAATAAACGTCACTACATACTAAATAAGCAATAAAGAAAGAAAGGTCTCTCTCTACAAGCAATAATCATACTCTACATTGCCTTCTACCATATTTGTCCTGCGTATAGTCCAGAAGCTTAGACAACTAATAGTGTTGTGAAAACATTTAAAGTTTTTTAAAACCAATCTGATACCATTTGGAGGCGGATTTAATGCAATCTTCTGAATAACACGCTATAAACCAAATAGTTTCTGATATATATATCTTAGTCGGTTTATTTTTATTCAACTCCACTAGTTTTTTGTTGTTTTTTAGCTACGTATATCTTGAGAATTTAGAGCTTTGCCTTAGGAGAGCCGGATAGTTACAATCGATGTTTAACTTTCAAAATGAAATTCCGAAACGGTAATATGAACGCTTGACGCTTGGGACCTAACTTTAGTATAAAGTTCATAGTGTGAACATTGTATAATAGTGAGCAAATGTTTGCATATACAATATATAGAATACAACTCTGTGTCAAATAAATTAGCAGCTAACTTGGCTTTGGATTTTCAAATTTGACAATTAACTTTTTTTAAAATTAGTTTTTAGTAATTTTCGAGAGATAGTTCACTTCATACATCTCAAAACCCAAATAATGTAAATTTTATTTTAAACAAAGATTGTCACATATAATAAAAAATAATAATATATCATCAATACATCATCAAAGTAAGTAAAGAATATTAAATTATAATCTAAGGATAGACGGGAGTCATTTAAATACTGTTGATGAATGCATTAATATAAATTTTGGAATCTTTTATTTACAGAAGGCTAATAAAAATTTATTAAATTTTAAATACTTTCTATTATTTATTTCTATTTTTTATTTTTTTTATTTCTAAATTATTTTCAGGATAGAAGTTTGGTTTCAATTTATTTGTGCAATCGTTCTCATAAATCTTAAGCGGTACTCTCATATCTGGCATTCTTGTCACATGTGCAGTCCATCTTAATCGCTACTTTTTTGTAAATTTGTTGATTGTATCACTTATGTGATAAATCCCGTTTTTTTTTCACGGGGCCAAAAATTTTCTGAGAACTTGCCTTTCAAATACTGCTATCTTGCTTCCTTTAGTTTAATTAGTCTCCACACAAAAATATTCAATATAATTTTGTTTACATGTGAATGACAGATAGTAGGTCATGACTTTTGAGTTTATAAGTAGGTTTTAAAATATCTAAATTTATTTTTATTTTCAGAAAATTTATTCTAATCAAACACATTAATAACAACTGCTTAGGTCTATATCAAATCGTTGGAGGCATTCACCGTTTGCAGGTAACAAACTTTTTATGCTGTATTAATAAATTTTGTACTAAATAAAATATTATTGAAAAATGTTTTATCATTATTAACTAAGTTTCACAAAATAATTATCTATATTTTTTGCTAAAACATTACGGATTCACATATGAAAGTAATTGGCAACGCTGTATGCTTGCTAGCTGATTATTTGTTGACAAATGTTGTATATCTTTTCTGCCATGACTTCATATTTTCACATGTCGCATGTCACAAGCAGAAATCGCATTGCCAACGACATTTTCAATTATTTAGTTTCACTTTTATTCAGTACTTATATTCCAGAATATAAAAGAACGTGTACCATACCAATTGCTAGTTACCCACATTGTTTCAGTTTCTAGTATGCATTAAGCAGCTCATCCTTTACTGAAACGCATTTGTGAATCGTATCTAAAGTATCTTTGAAACAATTCTAGAATTACATTTTCATTAAAAAATGGAGCTTTTGATCCTGTTATCATTTAAAATCTATAGCTTTTATTTCTACATTAACTATAAGTTATATATTATTAGACTCGGATCGAATGGGCTATTCTGAATTCTCATTACCATATGCACATTACATTGTGAATTGTTCTACCTCAAATGGATGTACTACTGTTCAAATTTTTAAAAACGTTCCCTAAAGAATAGCTAGGTCAATTGACAAAAATCCAGACGTGGATTATTAAAATTCTTGCTGAAATAAAACTGTTACATTTTCTAAATTCGACCAAATACATTAAATATTTGAAAAAAAAAATTTCTAAATATATTTTTTGTGGTTTACTACCAAATTTATCTACAAATATGCTTTCAGTAATGGACATGGAACCTGTTGTTAAATCAGACTTGTTGTCAAAATCAGCTGAACTAGAAGTTAGAAAGCGTGCATCTTCTTCAAAACACACAAAGTAAGTAAGATGGATATATTTTAAGATATATTTAACAAAAAGTTTCGGTAAATCCTCGATTACACAACAAAGTGAAAAATTAATATATCAATTTCAATATGATATGATATAGAAAAGTATTCGCGGTTTTTTGTCACTAGATGGCATTGGTATCCATATACATATGTAGCTACACGAATCGAGCATTCAAGCTGTAAGGAGATAGCTTTTGAAATCATTTATAAATAGCAGGCTATGATATGGCGCTCGATATTTGGGCATCATATTAACTAATGGAAAGAAATTTAATTGACCGAAATAATATAATATCAACAAAACGTTGCTGAAACCATTTCTGATGCAAATCATTAAGGGCAATAAAAAATAGATTAAATGCGTGAATACTCAACACAAGCGATCGTTGTCAAAGGCCGGCGATCCTCCACAAACGACTTCAAATCTGGATTGAATATATTGGAAAAGAATTGTTTGTTATGGATTGGTCCAATCTTCATGCTAAAAATAAAATTGTGTTCCAACATCACAATGACAGGCCATAAACATTGGCCTGTCATTGATACAAGTTGACTGAACTTGATTGGTTTTAACACATTCACCGTATAGTCCGATATCTATACCATTTAACTACCACTTGCTTTGATCTCTGTAATACTCTGTTAATGGCAAAGTATAACACACCGTATAGTCCGATATCTATACCATTTAACTACCATGTGCTTTGATCTCTGTAATACTCTTTTAATGGAAAAGTATAGGACACCGTATAGTCCGATATCTATACCATTTAACTACCATTTGCTTTGATCTCTGTAATACTCTGTTAATGGTAAAAAATGGTAATGGTAATTTTTTGCCGATAGCCACAGAAGTTCTACATCGTTGGAATTATGAAGCTACCAGAAAAATGACAAGAGAATGGTCAATATATACTTGATTAAAAATGTTTTTCAGTAAGTGAAATTTTTGCTAAAAATGTGTCAAATAACAGCGGATACTTTTTATATCAACTATTCTAATAATATTAATTGTTTAACCAATCAAATAATGAAATTTTTACAAACATTAGATGATCGCCTTGCATCTTAAATTGAGTTAAATACTTTTTGCCCAAGCCAAAATTTTAAATTTGTCTAATCTTGTCTATATTTATCTATTGATTTTTTTCAGGATGGAAATGGAATATGCATCTAAATCAGAATATTCCGCAAGGTTATCTGAGGCAGACGTTAAGAAGCGTTCTCATTCCACCAAACACACCAAGTAAGTTAAGTCGTATGAGTTTTTTGTTAATTAATTTATGGAGAAATCTTTAAATTTTTCTTTTGGTTGAAAAATGACTTACAAATGATACGATAATAGAGATACGTTTCTGTTTTCTATAGAATCCTACATTTAGTTTGTATAAATATATATATTTGCTCAAAACGAAATAAGTCATAGCTTACCTCATAAACAAAATCTGATGTTTATATATATTATTTCAGCCTTAGAAAGTGAAGAGAAAAAAATGTATATCCGAAAATTAGAAAAATTCTATCTTGATTTGAATTAGAGGACTTCGATGAAGAAAACTAAAGTATTTTTCGAAGATCACATTTTAGCGTATAAATTTATTTATATGATATAGAATTTTGGGGCTATCATTAATAGTAAAACTGTTTTAAGAAGGCAATTGAAGACTTTTGCTGACTTTGAATATCAACTAATATAATTGCTATTTTGTACTTATTTAAATAATTCTCTTCTAATAGTAATGCATCTAGTACTGCCGTCTTGGAGCCACCAAGTCATGGTAATATTTTATATTTCCTTATTAACTTCTTTTAGAACCATTGAGTTTTCTTATTAATTTTTTTCAATATTAACAGATTCTGTTAAAGTTAATCGTAAATATTCGTCTGAATATCCACGTTCGCCATCGCGCTCCCACACTAAACGACGACGTATATATGTTGGTGACCGCATGGAGTATAGTTTATCGTATCGGCCATCGCACTCATCTGTACGTGCACAAGTAAGTAATACCTATAATGAAATTAACCAAAACAGAACTCTATAGTATTTAATTTATTTATTTCTAGCCACATGATCCAGTTCCCAATAAAGTTTTGGGTATTTTTGGGTTAGGTTCTGAATCATGTGAATCGAGTATACGACGCGCATTTGAAAAATTTGGTGAGGTGCTGGACGTGCATTTGGTGGAGGATACTCGTACAGGTATTTTGCGCGGCTTTGGTTTTATTTATTTTAAACGCACATGTGATGCCAAGTACGCTGTGGAAAATGGTTCTAACATCCGTATTAATGGGCGAAAAGTACGCGTGGACTACAGTTTGACTAACCGGCCACATAAATCAACTCCTGGCATTTACATGGGTCGTAAGCAGCGGTAAGTGAATATTTGTTTTTTTTCTATTGCACACTATTAAGCTCTGTTTTTATTTTTTTATTTTTTAGTTTAACTAAAAGTAGACATTATCATGAAAATGAGTACTCCTTTAAACGTCGCTATAGTTATGATGAGCGCAGTGAACGCGACCGTAAGACAAGACTAATGTTATAAAAATATATAAATAATCACATAATTAAAAACATTAATTATTTAATCAATTATTAAGTTTATAATACAATACTTAATATTTTTTTTTTTTGTTTTGCAGACAGACGTAGGTATTGACATGCTATTATCAACAGCCAATATACTTACTCGATAAAATTTGAAAAACATTTATTAAAAAACATTTTTAATTTTTTTAATTAAATATTTTGAACAGTTTATGAAACTGAAAAATGAAATAATAATTTACAATGTAACAGCATTTGTTAATTATTATTAAAATTAAGACAAAATAAAAATTAAAATAAATAATTTTACTGCTTCATATTTTTGGTGAAATCAAATCATTCACAATTCAATGCAGTAGTTCAGGGATAAGGTCTTCCTGGTTAAGAGTGTTTCTTATCTTACATCTGCTTAAAATTAATTCACAAACAAACATTTTAAACCAATATCCCTTCGTTAATTGTGTTATTTGCTAAATATGACAAAATATCTGCATTTTTATTTATCCCTGAAATACTGTATTTACTATATATGGGTGCTACACCCACCGCCATTCAAACTTAGGCTCACACCAATGAATTTTTGTTTATAATAAAAACTATAAGCGTTATCTATATCTCTAGAGATTATCTCTAAGCTTTATAATGGACTTACGTAAACATAGCAGGTACATGTATGTACAACCAAGATTTTCTGTTTTATAAGGTTATTATATGGTATCAAGTATTCTTTAATAAAAGATGAGTCTGCATTATCAGTTCAGAAGTAAGGTTTTAACTATCTCAACAATTTATTTAATGTTTCTGCAAATTATCTTTGTGTGAAAGAAAATGACATTTCTGGTACTAACGAGAATTCTTATCACAGCCGATGATCAAATATGATTGGATAGAAGATATGTTATTAACTTTCATTAGAAAGACTATATGGGTCATTCTTTTACAAACCGGACACCTTTTTGACCTCATCACCTCCGATTTGGCTGAAATTTTTTTTATGAGCTCCTTTCATAATATAAGAAGACCCGTATCTCGGGAAAAAATTTTGTAATTTTTTTCCTAGGAGATATGGACCCATGGGGTTTTGAGAATTGGCATTGTAGAGACATTTTCAAATGGCTATATCTCAAGTTCTATAAAAGGTAGAAACTTGAAATTTATTGCGTTTTAAAGATAATTGGTTGAGCTTTTAAGAAATTGTTTAAACAATTAAGATTGTTTATATTTAAGTACTAATATTAACCGTTAAATTTCAAAAAAAAATATATCTCAAAAGGTTACACAACATTTTTCATTTTTTATATTTTATTTAGATTCAGTTTTAAATTTTACTAAGAAATAAAAATTTTCATGATAGCATCGATTTTTATAAATTTTTTAAATTTTTTTTTTCTCATAAAACACATCAAACACATGCGTGCTATATTTACATTGAATGAATTTTCAAAAAATATACTACAAATATTCTTATATAATATTTTTGATTTCAATTAGTAATAAAATTGTACATAAAACTCAAAAATTTCAGGACGATATTGTCGTTGGAACTACTTTTAAAAAATTTATTTATCCTTCACATCACTCCAAACACATACACACGATTTTTCAGTCGTGTTTTTCAAAAAAAACAGAGGAATACGTCACACAAATTTTTCATTTTT
>NC_051846.1:11485855-11513135 GCF_002237135.1 Teleopsis dalmanni
GGTCCATATCACCTAGGAAAAAAATTACAAAATTTTTTCCCGAGATACGGGTCTTCTTATTTTATGAAAGGAGCTCATAAAAAATTTCAGCCAAATCGGAGGTGATGAGGTCATTTTTTGCCAAAATCCGTCCGGTTTGTAAAAGAATGACCCATATGCGTTATTTAAGATAATTTTTTTTATCAGCACATTATTGAGCTCGTGGTGTTCTGCTCCACTGAGATTTTATATCGGTACTGTATTCTAAATTGTAGAAAATTATATGGCTGTATATCAATTTGGTTGTGTACAACTTAAGCTTCAACTTATTCAACTTGTTAAGTATTTCCCAAAAATAAATTCTGCATTAATTAAGCATTTCACGTTTGAAACCATAAATCCTTGTAAACAAATTTAAATATCATCATTTTAGTGTAGCTCATACATATTGCATATATTCGCATGTGAACACATTCATTCAGAACTAACTTTAACCGCAGCGTCGCTGCGAAGTACGTGGGAGTATGTATAATTTATTGCTGATTTTTTGGAACTCACAGCTTCACTTCACGCGTTCCCGAACGAGTGAGTGTGAACCTTCAAATACTTTTAACATCTGTACGTTGATGTTATTTTATCACATATATTATTTTCGCATAAATGTATATTCTCCATGCATTTATTATGGAATTACATAGATTTATGTGTGCATGCGGAATGTACTCAGACACACATTATTACTGTGTTCCAAAATCCGCTTTGCATAGATTTTTGAGTTTATGATTTAAAGATTAGTTGGAATTTTCGTGTATCTCACAGATAAAACTCTACATTGCATTTGCAACGTTATACAAAATTATTATTTGCCAGAATATAACTTTGCTGTTTGTATTTAAATCATTCTCACTTATTCAAGTTTCTATAATCATGGCTTTTGCATTCATCACAATCGTTTTATAATAATTACTGAAATGGAATTATTTGGATACCAATTTATATAAATTAAAAGTGAATTATTGGAAATCAATTTTGAAATTATTATTATTATTACAATTACAAACTATCCTTTAACACAATAATTAAATTTACATGCTCGCATGTTCATATAACAGATTTACACCATGAACGTCTTTGTATATATATCCTCAAAGCGTAGATAATATCATTTCTTATATATCACATTTTATTATATTTGATAATAGATGATCTCAGATTTGGCATCAAATAAAATGCTGCACTTATTGCCACTTGAACCTTATCGGAACAACCGGTGGCCTTAACAATTGCAATATTATTTTAAAAATCATATCTAACATACTTAAAAATTATTTTACTATAGTCATCGCTAATGTAAAATTGCCAAGACTTTCTATTACAAAATCAACACTTTGTAGACTTTCAGTATAAATTTAAAATCAAGATAGTCAACGGCTTAATGTCAAGAAAATCTAATTTTTGAATGTCCTTCATATATATATGAATTAATAATTGAGTAGCTAGTGACATAGAATGAGAGACACTGAAACTAACCAAATCTTTCAGACTCTTAAATTATTGTAGATTCTAAACTGTACTGTAGGACTGTATGTGCTCCTACCGAATTGAATAATTTTGGATTGCACTTTTTTTAATAGCTTCAGTGAATTATTAAAGCAACTTCTTAGCATATTTTAATACTTTGTTGAAGGCTTTGTTTAGATAGTTTAGATAGTTGTAACGACATGGATTTTGGACCGGATTGATAGGTCAAAATCGTTGCAAAACTTTTCGTTGATGTAGGAAAAATGCAAAATAAGAAAAAAAAAGTTTTTTTAAGTTAAAATCTATATAATTTTTATTATGTTATATTATATTTCATAACCATACCAATGTACACCATTGATTGTTATATCTATTCGTATTGATTTATTAACTTTTCTCGCTAAAATTCCTAGCATTTAAAAAATTGAATTTTTCATCTTTTAGTCCTTTGCCATTGACAGAGCTTGATTGCGTAAATATTGGTGGAATTAACTTAAACGGCGATATCAGACAAATTTCTTAAAATTTCATATTCCTTGATGTATCTAAAATTTATTACAAATATTTTAAGTTTACTTTGTTTTAAATTTCTAAAAAAATTTCAACAATAACCTAAACACTTTCTCCCTCTAGGCGTGTTTGAAGTTTCAATCTGAATTTAAACAATTCAGTTTGCATAGCAATCAAAGCGAAAGGGGCTTTTCGAAATACATTAAATGTTTTTTACTTTGACATTATTCAATTTAAATTTCTATTATCGCTAAATAATAGGTTCTGTTGCCGGGAGGCATCTCCATACTGATTTTGAATGAATTTTTAGGAAATTTCCTCTTTGGATTACAAATTTCTTAAGGCTTTTTTTGCAGTTTGACGCAAAACTGAACAGTCTTAAGCTATCGATTTAACCAGATTGAAAATTTATTCGATTTTTATTACTTTAATGTGCAGATAATCGAGATTTTATTAAAAAGGTCAGCTAGGGTGTGAAATCTATAGGGAAAATGTAAAGCTGTCGCTTGAAAATTAATATTGAAAAAAAATGTAGAAAAATAATTGATATGCAAAATCAAATTTTCAAGTTGAATTTGAAAGTGAAAAAGTTGAATAAAGTTGCAAAAATTTATACAAAAAAAGAAATATTTATACAATATACTCGTATGATCTGCCTAAGTTCCGATAAAAGTGGTGCCATAAAAACAACTACTTGCCGTCTTAGTTGCTTATTACAAAAGATAATTTAGTTTTACTTCAACGGCAGATAGCAAATTGAACACCACTAAACTCTTAACATACCGACATCTATGAGTCAAAATATAAAAGAATTTCCATGACTTTTACTGTGTCGGTTGTTTGAATAAATAATATAGTATATAATATATAAAATATAAAATTTTTTTTTAAATTGGTTAAAAGAGGCATCACAAAAGGGGAGAATTACAAAAAAATGCATGTACTGTACACAGATTTTCTATTTGGTCTTAAGATCATTGAAGACAATAACCGAGCACTACCGCCAAAAATATTTAATCAGTCTCCTGCGTACAAATGTTCAGTGGGCTTAGTAGATTCCGTGATGGTCATGAAGACTTTAAAGACCATAACCAATCACCGTCACTAAAAATCATTTGCGAAGAAAAAATATCAAAAATATTCTTCGAAGCGAGCGGCACGCAACTATGAAACTTTTTAAAAAGGAAATTGGGATGTCGTAGAGTATAGCCTACAGAATTTGGAATGAATATTTGAAAAAGGAAAAATTTTTCTTTATACCACATGCACTAACGAATCAGAAAGACTGAAGGGTTTAGTATATCAAAGACACATTAAAAATGTCTCTAAGGAATCTATTAAGCATTTCAGCTATTGTAAGTAATCTAACTGATGAAACCTGATGTTTCAGCAAACGGGAGACATTTATAGAAGAGAAAATTTCTCTATCAGAAAATAAGGGAAGGTGTGACCAACTTTTTCGAATCAAAGAAATTTGTTCACATCGAATTTATGATTAAAAGTCAGAAAAAAAACAAAATATTATAATATAGGGGTTTAACAACAGTAGTGGGTTAAAGTACATCAAGTTTTACTAGAATATCGAAAGATAGACAGTTTATGCCTTATCTTTATGGTTCTTCAATCTTCTTCATTTGGGTTTGTATGACTACTAGATGCTATTATTTTAATGGTTCGTCATTCACTCATACACTCATTGAGAAAATTCTTTAGTTCTAATGCAAAACACAAACACAACAAATCTCTATGCCAGCATCCATGTTAAAAATGATCAAAAATAGTTGATTTTTATTGAGAATAATAATGAATAATGAATAATAATAATGAGAATATTAAAAATTCTCCTGAACATTTTTCATAAACTAACATTTCCAACTGATAGGATGTTATGCTAATGTATAAACTAGAATTAAAAAAAAGGCTTGTGATAATATCTTCTCATCTTTTATTTACACAAATCTGATAGATGTATGCTTACATAAATTCTTTTTTTCCCGTAAAGTAATTCTCATAAAATATTTTTTTTAATAAAAAGCATAAAATATTAAAATAAACTAAAATTCATTTTCTCTACTTCTTATCTCTTAAAGTGCATAATTTTAAGTTATCTCCAAAACGTGACTTTAAAAGTACATTTCCATTAATTATTCAAATTTTTCCTGCGAACCTTGCAAATTTGTAATTTTAATGCTGGTCAGCGAATTTTGCGTTCCTCTGCGAAAATTAAATCTCCTGCTCCGTGGAAAGTTTGTTTTTGTACCAAGAGTGAAAGTAAACTATTACAGTTAGGTGAAAGTTATAATTAACTTTTAGTGAAAATTTTATTTTTAAGTAAGCAGAAACAGAACTGCTGACCAGGAGAACGACATGCAGGTAACGAGTGTGTTTTTAAGTGAAAAATAAAAAATTCTAATGCAACCTATGATTTGTTTTGCTAGAAATAAAGATAATATATATTAAATGATACGTCTACATATATATATGATTTTATATATACACAAAAAGTAAAAAAAATTGAATAGATATTTTTATAAAATTTTAGAATTTAGATATCAGAAAGTTACTTTAAACCTTTCACTTATATCAAAAGAATAAAACAAATTAAATTGAGATAAAATTTATATAAAATGAAATAAAATATAAAAAAACTAAAGAAAAATAAAATAATATATAAGAATAAAATGACGAAAAAAAATTAAATATAGAAGAAGAATTTTTGAACGCCATTAAAGTTCAAACAAGGTCAACTAGAAAAATCTGGCACTCAATACATAATCCACAAGTAAAGAAGAAGGTGGCGACCACATTATCTTAAAATATTCTGTACTTCTAATGGTAGTATAAATACATTTCCAACTGGCATAATCAGGTCATCTGAGTTTCTAGCCCACCACAGTAAATAATTCCGTATATATAAGAGATGCTGACGTTTGCGGATTTTGCAAAATGCGAAATGCAGATGGTATATATAACCTGCTCACAAACTGCTGTTGTCACGAAACAAACTCAGAACCTCCTTATAGTTTTCATATGGTACATCTTATCTGCTCACTACCTGCTGTTAACACGTATTGATCTCAGAACCTTCTTACAGTTTTCATGGGACTAAATAAAATCTGAAAGTTTACCAGTAACCTTAAGTGGTACGAGTTAGCTTAGGAAACTGGTTCTAGGGGTAACACAATCTAGCGATCTTATAGGTTATGAGGCATAATTTTCTCTTTTAATAAGACAAAAAGAGGTTCATAATAGATTCATAAAAATATTGTATTTTCGTTGCTTGACTTATTTTTTTTTACTTCTTAGCATCTGATATATTTTGTTTAAATTGCTTACACTGTAGACTGCATATTGCTAGTGTTGACGTTTTTTCTATATATGTCCGCTACTGATTAAAATGTGTGCTGCGCAGATTTCAAAAAGGTTGCTGGAGATTATACCTTCGAAGCTGTCAAGGATTTCATCTATCTTGACACTGCTGTACTAACAGAAGCAGTGGCAGCTTGGGAACCAGGGGAAGAATTATCATTGGCAATAGTTGTTATTATGATGCTCAGTATGAAGTTTGAATGAAGAGCTCTACTTCTATGACAACTAGTTGTATGGTCAATAGATGTGTAAGTAAGTAGTTTAAAAATGTTGGGAAGGTTTGAAATGAAGACTAAATGAACAGTTTAAATGCTTTTAAGTTTTGTACAAGGTTGATATAAGATGTTCATACAAACCATTTATACTTAATTTTAAAAATATGTATAGTATTAAATGTATCTAAATTCTTGCGTTATCCTATTGAAGTGTCTATTGAGGTGTGTATGAAGTATACGTCTGTCTGGTTTTTTGCAATTTGTAATGCAAGTAGTAGAAAGCAATCTATGCTTAGAATGCAAATGAAAAAGTAGAAATTTCTGAACAAATTTACATTCAAACAAAGAATGTGAAAATACTTTCTACAGCATTTTTAGTTGCATTTTTTCTGCAATAGTAGAGACTAAGAAATAAACTTCTTTGTATTTTTGGGTTTTCTGTAATATTTTGCAAATATTTGTGAACGTATTTTGCCAAGAATTTTCAGATTCATAAAATTTTGTTGCTTTATATTTGTTTGTGGCAAGACTTCACATAAAATATTTTAATGCCTAAAACTCCGAAGCTCCTTTAAGTTGCAATTCGTAATTTTTTTAATGTAGGCATATTTCAAATTTTATTTATGCAAATATTAATAAAATTTTATTGATGAACAATTTCGAATATATACAATTTGTTTTATATGTTTTGATAAAATTTTAAATTATGTTTTCTTCCAAATTCAAAAATACAGAACGGATTTGCATTTTTGTATGATATATATTAAAAATAAAAGCAATGCAATAAAAGTAATGCAATATTATTTCAAATATTTTTATTTTAATTGTAAACAAATTTTCTGGTCTATGTCTTATTTCTATCTCTTAATATTAAATTATTTAATTTTCAACAATAATTTGTGAAACAATAATTCAATTATTTGTCATAAACCATTAAAATATTTAATATTTTCTATTTAATATTCAGTAAGATTCAATTAAAGTATCAAAGTATATATACTAATTTAAAAAGATTTTTGTATATTATTTTGTTAATGATTGAAATAAGTTAGTTTATATGTAATAAATTAATTATAATTTAATTATATAATAAACTTTTAAGCTTTGATGATTTATCGATGTAATAAACCAATATATAACAATTATTATTATTATTATTTTAATCATTTAAACTTATGCAAAAAACTCTATTACACTTTCAAGAAATCATGATCTTGATCATGATCAGTTGTCTTCAACGTTTCGAAATAATATATCAGAGCCCCCAGTGCTTCTCACATCAATCCCAACACCGAATGAAAGAATACTTCTTTTCTTCTTCTTCAGTTTGGGTCGCTTCAGTTAGACTTTGATTTTTAAAATTCTGATGTTTTTCTATATTGAATTTAATCTATAAATATTATATTGTGTACATCATTAATATGAGATACCATAATATTTTGAATTAACTGCAGTATATATAATCGCTGTGTTCCCTCAGTTGCTGGGCGATTTGAACAGTCAGTTGTTGGTCAATCAAGATGTGAACAGTCAAATTATTCATTTGACTGTGAGCAAACTGTGATTGTGACTGTGAGTCTCTACTTCGTTAAGAGTATTCTCATACATAAACCTTTGTATAAAACCTTTGCATATAGATATATTAATATCGCAAAGATGTGTTTCATTCGAAGTCATTTTATGATTTTATTAGAAGTATTTGACACTAACAGTCTTATTTAAATGATAAGAGCTTTCAGCAACATTTGGATTTGTAAGATCACATTAAAATACAGCTTACCAACAAATTTTATTTATTTTTCTAGATCTTAAGTTCCTTATCAAGTTTATCAAGACATGATTTTGTTTTCAATTGCCAACTTAGCCTTGTTTATAAATCGTTTTAACATGTTAACTATTGGTCGATATCTATTACATTTCGTAGTGGAAGCATTTTGTAGTTCATTACTAAGGTTCTTAAAAATATGCATTCTTGGACTGTTAAGTTTTAAGGAAATGCGATCTTCACATACACAACAGCTTATCATACTCTCTAGTCGTAGTCAGATATAATATTAGAAGTACATTGACCTCATACTTATGTGTGATTAATCATGAAAAAATTTTGAATGGATAATCATATAAGTTAAGCTTTTTTTTAATTAAAGATTTATAAAGATCTATACAGCTGTAAAACACTGTAAATATTATTTATGACTATGACTTTGAGAATTTTTGTGTTGTGTGCTTGGACCTTCTATTGCATATTATTTTTTGATGAGAAATTGTCTGAATGAAATGATTATTTATATCAAATGATTATTTGATTTTATGAAAAAATATTTGATTATTAATTTTAAGTCAACTTGCATAACACATAATTTCTAGTTGAAGTCATAACGACTTAATAGCAGTCATATAATATCCACTTCGGCTCTATGTCCTGTTACAATTATGTTAAGTTATCACATTAGGATAACTTCAAAAAAATATTGCATTCATGACCTCACCTCACAATTTATTTTTGATTTTTTTTTCTAAACTTGAACTAATTTTTGTTAAAATTAAAAGTAATTTTTTGCCATCGTCATTCAACAATTTCAATTTTTGGTAATTACATGAACCAATTTCGTTCAACCATAAACCTTTTTTTTGTTTTTCGTAGTGATATTTATAACTGTATTTAAATTTTTGGCAACAATTCAAAAATTATCATCATTTTTCACTTTTATGTTTAAATTTTTTGGCAACGAATTATATTTTCATATCAAATGAAATGTAAATAGGAAGGAATTGTATTTTATTTGAAAATGTCTGTCCTATGTAATGTGAAAGATACTTTTGATTTTGTTTTAAAATGAATGCATACGACAAACTTTTTATATCAGCTTTCATATAGAAAAATATAATATACCTTAAAAACTATGTAGTTTATGCCAATATGAAATATAGGTATGAAAATAGTTGTAAATATCTTTACACAGTAATCGTTTCGATTTCATAAAATGTATATAGATATTTAAATACAGATATATGTAAAAATTTAGAAAATTTTCAAATGCTATTGCAATTTTACTGAACAATGAACCAATTAAGTGGTACTTAAAAGCTCTTACTTACTCACATGTAGCACCATAAGTATAATTCTGAACTACAAAGATAACAACATTTATAAAAATAAAATTTTACTTATATGTAGAACATTAATAAAAATATAAATTTTAAAATGATTTTAATTGCAATAAAGAAATTAATAAAAATTAGAGCTATAAAGTCTTTTTTATATATTGCATTATGATTTAATATTTTAAAAGGATTGTAACTGCAATAAAATAGCTTTTCTTTTATTCGAGAGCTAGAAGCTTAAAAATAAAAATGTTAGTACTCTAAATCATTGTTACCTTTAATTAACGTTGCACTGTTAGAAAGCTAATTCTATAAAAATAACAAAAAAACATCTTTTCACATTTACTTAATATAATTATTAAAAAGAATGTCAGAAACAAATGCTATGAAAAGAACTCAACGGAACCCCAGGAACACGTAAACCTTCTCGGGATACCGCACTGCATAAGAAATTCTTCCTTTGTCAATATAATTTCGCTTTTCTAAGTAAATTTGCATGCTGTTGATGTTCAAACATTTAAGGAATGCACTTTCTGCTACCTTAAAATGCAAATGCCAATTACCGTTGACTCCCAAGAGTGCACTTCAAAATAACGTCCTTGCTACCGATTGGAAAGCAAATGTACGTCTGCGAAGAGGATTTCGAGGTTGAATGAGAAAAATAAATAAAACGTTTATAATTTCTTATGCACCGCCAAGACTTCCACATGAAAGTATTGCACTTGAAAGCCTGGATTGCAGTGAAGTGTATAGAGTCAAAGGGTACTATTTTTTCACATTTAAACATATACGGGAATTGGCCGCATAGAGATTATATTTACGTTAAGATAAAATGTATATTTTCAGTATATAAACATCAGGCTTAAATTCATGCTAGAACGTAAAGGCTTATGTTTTGTAAATTAATAAAATATTTTATGTAAATGCTTTCTTCCATTATCTTTACTAAAGTTGTAGGAAATAATATAACTGTTGAGAAAAGGAACTCTTCGCTTAATCAAAGCAGTGAAAGTTTTACTTTCAGGTTAAAAAATTACTAAGAATGTTAGTCATAGTAACTGATTATAGTAACTTCCTCAAAATTAACAACTCTGTCGAGTTTTTATTTGAAAACTAAAACTGCTACAATTTAAAATGAAGGAGTGCATACGAGTATTAGTTAGTAGGCAATAGATAGATAAATCCCTTTATATATAGACTTACTTTTTTATTAGAAATTGATTAATGAAAAATTGTATCTAAAACTTTTAAATTTATAATACTCTGTTAAAATTTTTAATGACTAATGTTTTGTTTCTTCCTATATGCATATCTAAACTAAAAATAATAATATTTAAATCCTTAAAGCAATAATAATACTACTAACTGTTTAGTAGTAGTATTGTAAATGACAATGTTACAACATATCCTTTCGCACTTGATATCCGTTAGATACACTGAAAAAATTCTATGCAGCTGCTATTTCTATTCAGCGTAAAACTTTAGCAATTTGGAGCCATTTGAGGTATTATAGGCATTCAATTAAGCCTCTTGGAATTACTTTTAGCTGCCACGTTTCGAATGTTCGTACGTTCTTGGAGGTGAATTGACGTGGTCGATTACCACCAAACAACCTCATAAGCAGAATAAAGTGTTGCAATAATAATTTCGAAGGAAATTCAGAGATTTATGGATTTATTTACAGATTCATTAGCAATGTTTTTATTGGAATTGGAACTTGGAATGGGGACCAGTACTTTTATTCCATGCCCTTGTACAATATTTGCTAGGAGAAAATTTAAGAGAAAACGGTTCTAGTGAAGCGCATCATTTATAGTAAAGTTTCTTTTTGTTGCTGATGCCGTTAATATTTATAAAATATCAAATAAAATTTAAGTTTAATGATATAAACATTTTATTTTTATAACGAAATAACCTTAAATTTTAAAATAAGCGAAGACAATGAGATATAAACGTAGGTTTCCTAACAAACCTAGAAAAAGGTGTGTTAAGATATGATAAAGAAATCTTTAATTTACTTTTATTATCTGATGAAAATATCGGTGCAATTCCATTTGTTTAAGTAAAAAGTAATACTGCTTAAATGAATCTTTTCGATCTAATGAAGATTAATTAATAAAGAATGTAGTTATTTTTTCACAAAAAAATATCATCTTTAAGCCTATCTTTATTGATTGATATAGTAAACGTTGTTCATTTTGTATTGCCGCAATGCTTATACATATACATAATATATATATATATACGTAATATATGTAATAACATACGTTATATTATATACATAATATACTTATTATAAACTGCTAGTGTTGATTTTTAATAAAACATATCTTCGAAGGATTTTCAGCTTTTATTAATATCTTAATTAGAGCGAACTGTATTACAGCAGTCTTTACTGTATCGAAAAGTAATTTTTTATGTTGCATATCTAGGCGGATTTATGGATAGAGAGTGCGCTTTGTGCTTCGTTTGTCATTCAATACATTTTCGATCATGTTTCCAACCTAAAAATACGAGAAGAGAAGAAACAAAGGATCAATTTCTGACTCAGAAAATACTTATATATAATTGATATCCTCACACCAAGTTGTTGAATATAGTTGTGTAGTAGTGCTTTAAAATTGCTATTCTACATACATTCTTCTCTCATTGTCATCTCCTAGTGGACTATAGGGTCTTATTATACATATATTGCGCATTATATATCACGGATATATTAAAATAAAGTGCATGTAGTTTTGCAATGAACTTAATCACACGTAAAAAGTAAACTCCTCCTTGGGGACTGCCATCGTGACGTGGTTAGGAGGCCCAGTGGTTACGTGGAGTCTTCAAGTGATACCGGCGGTAGCATGCTACTGGTAGGACCTCCCTGCCGGTAAGATAGAATGAGGAGTAATGAAGCTAAGTGGAGTCTACAATGTAGCGTCGGTACACATAATGAATGGCTGCAAAAATCGTTTGTTCTCTAGGTTAGGAGCAATCTATTTTAAAGTGACCTGTACCTAGGTGCAAAGCTTATAGGACTGACATTCTGCTTGTAACTCATCGTCAGGGCATTGCGCCCTTCTGCTCCCTTCAATTTTCTAAAAATAAACCATGAGTCTAAACCCGATGGAATTACAGTCTCCAAGTGGTGCCCGTACATATACGGCAAATCCACCTACTTCGGCAGCACGCACAACGGATTTGGAGGTGCAAAACTCACGTTTAAACAAAATTTCTTCGTTAGGTACAACTGTAACCACACGACTCAATGTTCTCCTGGGAACGCAATGGAATGAAGAATGAAGAAGTGAACTACTATAAACATGACAATGTATTTTAGTACAACTTTAATATTATGTTATTTATGATATATTAAAGAGTCTTAAAAAGTCATTTTCATACATATTTAAAGTCTGGTTTATATAATAAAAATGAATATATACACAAAAGTATGTATGTATGAAACATAGTCATGCAAGCATATACAAAATTAGAATTTTTTAGGCATTTATGCTTAAAAGCATTAACTTGAGTAGATGGAAAGCTGCCAAATATACTTCAAGTCAAAATTTCTCAAAATTATTTGGCAAAGAGATTTGGGTTAATAGGCTTTTGCAGTATGAAAACATATGGCAGTCATATCTGGTGCTGAGTAAATATTACTTTAGAAAATATTGGCAGACTCAATTAAAAATGAAGTCATATATTATCTTTAATTAATGCTGAACTGTTAAAAAAAATTAAAAACAAAAAGGAAGTTTACATTGTATTTTACTTTTCACTAGTCATGTAAGTGCTAGCTTGGTAGCATTCATATTGTATATGGACATAAATAGACCAAGATATAGAGAAATATTTATTTTCCCTATAGGTATATATACAATAAGTTTATAGTTACCTACACTTTCGACACTTTAAAAAGTTTTAAATTTTTTAATCAGGAAAATCAACTTTTGAAGAGTGTAAAATTTGACTTGCATGGACTTTGAAGAGGTGCAACTGATAACAGCAAATTAGCATAGTCAGATTACAAGATGTTCTCGAAAAGCACACGCAAATTCCATTTTGATCCACTCCATAGTCCTGAATATAATCCTGTTTTGTTAGTGTTGCATTATTGTGTTATTAGATTGCTATCAGCAAACTACAAACTGCACTTCTTGCTGCATTAGCACTACCTTATGCAAGTCCACAAAGCCAGGCAAGACAATAAAGAAGAATATTGCGTTGCATGCCCATTTTTTGCATAAGGATGAAATTGCAGCTATCGATAGCAGAGGAAGATAGCCGTGCTCGTAAACTTCCTTCACAAAGCCGAACGTGTAGTAGCACAGTGCAATTCGTGCCAAAAATTTTAAAAGGTTGGCGAGGGAAGACACTGGTGAATTTTGACTTCAGAAATAAGTCATTTGAATAAAAATGGCATGTTCGCAACTCTTACTGAATTTGTTTGCAAAATCATGAATGTTAAAGAGGATCAAATATTTATTTATTTATTTGTGGAATACAGAGCAAAAATGAAAATATTCACAAGAATATTAAGAAATAACTTTCATTTCGTAACGTCTTAATGCTTACATACAATGTTAAATAATAATTTTTTAATTTGTTTCACGTCATCAATGAAGCTTTATCCCTTTTTTACAATTAAAAAACTTTAATTTATTCTTTCGGAAATAAGTTTTTTTCTTTCTTAATTCATGCAATCTGGAAGAAAAATATTTTGATTATTTAATCTAAAAGTTTTTACGCAACTTGCTTGATTCTTAATGAAGTAAAATTCCAACTTTTTAATGCAAATATTCGTTTTTATTCGAAGAATTACATTAAAAATCATTTTCATTAAAAAGTTATAAAGTATGAATTGAAATCAAACTTCAACAAAAGTAAAAAAATTATAATAAAATTGAGAATAAGAATAAATTCATTGATTGGAATCTTTTAAAAAAAGTTACTCTCAACGAAAATATTCAAATAATAGATTATTGAAAAAATAATGAATTTTAAATATAATTTTTTTAATTTATTAAATTAAATTATCTGTAATAATAGTAATATTTAAAAATCTTATTTTTATTCCTTTGCTGCGGTAGTTAATTATTTCCAATCATAAAATGAGCTTGTCACGGTTGTTCTGACAACCTTGGACCATTCCTAATTAAATTCTATGAGAACGAAAAAGTTTTCATTAAAAAAAATACTGAAAATAAATGCCGGCAGAAAACTTTTGCTGGTCACACTTCGGAATAATACTTTTTTAACTTTTCATACAATTGACACTGCCATGAGTCTTCAAAGCTGAAACTTAAATAAAAAATCAAAGAAAATGACTTCAATTGGAGACTGGAAAATTGTCATACACTTTTTAGCTTAACAACTGCATACCTTTTTGAAAAACTTCTATTGACTTCAAAAACTCAATTAAAGTTAAAAAATCCGCTATCAGATGTGCGTATTCTCTAGATACGATTCAGTGTTAAATATGAAAATAAATTAAATACGAAAAATTGTGAGATAAGCTGCAAAGTTTAAATTATTTCAATCAATATTTCAATATTGTTTCAATAATATTTGGACAATAACTACTACTGTGTCAGAAAGTTCTGAGAATCAAATCACTGCCTCAAAATATGAATTATTTATTTTGTGTTGCCTTCAAAACAGATCCCTTCTACAATAATATACTTACGCCAACGAATAACCCAATCATCAAGGCTTCAGTACTCGCTGCGAATTTTTTTTTGTATCATGTATTGACTGAAAATGTTTGTTTGGAAGTGATAATTTCGAAAAAGATCAAAGGCGACCGGCACCATATCAGCTAAGTATTGAGCACATAATTCACGAACAACGATAGCCTTATGAGATGGTCCAAAATATGTAAGCATTTTCTATTTCAATAAATATGCTCAAATACGACATAATGTTCAGGGTATATTCTTTATTTACTCTCTCACCTTCTTTCAAGAGTTGGAAATGCACAACATTGCTGTAATCGAAAACAGCTTTCAACATTACTTTTAGTTTTGATCCACTATGACGTGAAATCTTCGATTTTGGCTCATAAACCAATATCCTATTACTAGTTAGCATACAATGCTAATGATATAATGAATGAATGTAAGGTCAGACAGACACCGAGTTATCAAATCTCAGTATGGTTACAGGCTCCTTGGGGAGGTATGCAGATCTGAGGTCAGTTATTGCTTAGTCTGATGAAGTGATAAACAATAATCCAGTCAAAGCGCAAAGAGGGGTTTTGAAGAAACCTCGCAGTTAATAGAGAGTAAAAGTGCTCAGGTGCACTGACTCAACTAGCCTCAACATAATAATAAGGTCAGAATTGACTCATATTGAAATGTGCGAACATAAAAGTCAAGTACGGCTTTGGGTCAGTTGGTTAAGGTGCACTGACTCTGAGCTTCGAATTTGGTAGGACCCGACTTCGATTTCTGGTACTTGCAGTCTCAAAAAGTTATTTATGAATAAATAAATACAAGAATTATTTCCAAGGTATTTGGCAATACTCGAAACAGCTATATGGGCAGCCAAAAATTCAATTAATTAAAATAATATTCAATGAATTTTTGTTGTTGTAGCTCACTACTGTTCGAAAAAACCTCTTCATAAAACTCCGTTGATTGACAACAACGAAGATGCAGATATTCTAGTTCAATATGTTGTTTGAACTTTTTTACGAGTGTTAGACTTTGTTGACCAAAAATACAATACCTACATTGAAGGGCACGAGTATTTATTGGCCGATGCCTTTGACGGATCCAAAAGACATGTTTTTGACTGGAATTTACAAGATAATAAAAGAAGCCATATTATATTGAGGAAGCCATAATAATTAGGACGAAATAAGCAGATTAGTGCAAAATCGCATATGATTTAGATTTTTACCGACCGAGTGTGGTCATTATGCTCATTATAGAGCATATTGAATTAGTTAACGTTTTTAGTGAATAGTTGATAATGGTGCTGTTGCTGAAGATAAAGATGATGATGATGTTGATGGTGATATTGATAATGATGATGATAGAGTTATATGGTTACAAAGGGACTAAGAGTTTCGTTGAAGAACCTAAGAATTTATAGTAGATGTCTTTTATTAATCTACATATACAATATAAAACAAGGACTCATGCACCTTTACAGAAATGCTAAATTCATACATTTTGAATTTTTTCTGCTCTTTAACATTTTTTTTTAACTTAAATTTAAGTATAATTTACAGATGAAACACTCCTAATTACATGTTCTTGTTCAATTTCCTTCTGCTTATATGGTAAGACAATATATGACAGACACAACATATTATTAACTACAAATTGCTGTTGGAAGTCAAGTGAGAGTAATACGAGCACTAAATCGCTTAGATAAGCAAAATCACATTAATGCCGTAATCCAATTTGCGAGTTTAGAGCTTAGCTGTCCACGTAATGAAAGATAATGCAATCAATCAAAATGGCGAAGGACAATCAAATTGTAACGTCTCCTTTCAAATACACAAACAATTTGTGTCTACACATCTCAGCACAGAGTTAAATGAGAGAGGGACTACACTTTTGTGCAGGGACACTGCAAACGTGACATATTGTATACATTTGACATACAAATTAAGATCCACCAGCAAATTGCATGGAAATACGCACAGCAACACATACAACCATTCGCAAAATCCACTGTCAGGTGAGGAAGCGTAGTGCAGGCAAAATATACTCCGGGGCACACTTTTACACACTAAGCAGCACCACCAGCACCAACACCAGCAGGAGAAGCAGCAGAAGCAGGAGCAGCAGGAGAAGCACGAAAGTGCCGAATTTTGCAGTGTAATTTAGTTGAGCGTAAATGTTGTTGCCAATTTTGGCTTCCGGTGGTGACGAAAATGTCAACACACAGGATGCCGTTCGTTTGTTTCATAAATGGACAATTTAATTAATTTGGACTCTGCCTTCGCATGTATAAAGCTTTGCATATCAATGATATGCAATAAATAAATATCAAGTATTTATTGCTTTCATATAAAAATGCATGTTGTGGGCGTTACCAGCGTATGGAATATTGATTGCAAACAAAATATGTTCGGACATTAACGCAGTGTAAACTAGGCGAAATTTTGATGAATAGTAACTTATATTATAATAAATTATTTTATGTGAAAAAATTTTTGATAATAATATGTGGTCTTTCGACTAACATTGCATCTAAAATAAACACAAAAAATAATTGCATAATTTAATATATATTATAAAAAAGTATACTGAAACCAGGCAAAGATATTATAAAATTCGAAAAGAGGACATCAGGTATATATACGATATTACGCGAAGGGATATATGCAGCCACTTCGATTCTAATGTTTTTCAATCTAATATACACGCAATTGAAAAATCTGCCAGTCTTCACAAAGCAGTTCATCCTTTGGAACTCGTTTGTAAACTGATTGGCAGTAATAAATATAATTGAATTCTGAAAGGTTAAATTTAGAGTTCTAACAAAATGTTTCACCTCGCTACTGAACATTGACCACTATAAGATATCTTTTCTTAGGTTCCTAGACATATAACTGTTGAAAGAAATAAGCTAGTGTATCTTAGGAATAGAACCGGATCCAAAATGGATACATGTGACGCCGATATTTGGTATATACCTTGATGTTTGAACTGCATAGAAGCATAGCTATATTCACTATTGCGGTAATGAATCAACTAACAAGCAAAGAATTTTCTGGTTTTCAACTAAACTATAGTCCGAGAGGTTAGTGGAGTTATAACATTACATTATACTATTCCACCAACGCTTCTACATAGCAGATACCATGGCAAGAACGCAGTGACAAAAGCAGTATTTAGACAAGAAGTAATATACTGGAATATATTTTTTGTTGAAATTTTTGTTCCGAGTTAACAAGAGTTTCTAGCAATTGTTTTTATATAAACAATAAAATGTATATAAATATATGTACACATATATGTAAAATATGATATTTTAATTGTTATTATTTTTATGAGCTTTATTTAAACACCTTGATCAAAGGCTAGAACCAACTCTTTTATCATTAATTTTTTCATAGATATTCCTAAAAGTTTCTCCAATTCATTACTAAAATTTCTACTTACTATCACTATTTATATATAGAACGAAATAAAATATTAAAATTGTGTGGTTTTAATTATTAAACAAAAAATTATTTCAGAGTGCCAACAAAGGCAATCACCCCATTCTCTCTCCAACAACGTCAATGAAAGATAATATGAAATCGAACTTTAACAGGATTGTAAACAAAGTACCTTCAAAGTGTAGAGCATTGTTTCTTCACTGCCTTGATGGTTGTAGCGCAGATGGACTTACTAATTCTCCATAACGTCGGCGTTATTGTTTATCGCAATTAACAATAAATATATCCGAGATAAACTATTGATATTAGTGTTGATACACAAATGTATATTTTTGCATATATTATATACAGACAATATATGTTTATATATATAACTGCTCTTTATTTAAATAATAGAAAATATATTTATGAATTGAAAAGTTTTTTTGGTGGTGATGATAAAACTTATTTTGGAAAAATATACTTATTACATTTATCTTCTTAATATAATCAAAATTTTGATCCTAACTTATAAAAAATTGATAATGGATACTAAATATTGCCTTTTATCTATGTTTTCTTGACAGGAAATTGCAGCAACTTGAACTCTTATTACTTTCCTTTTTACTTCAACTCATTTTGATTTCATGAAAATGCAATCAAGTCATATAAGTTAAATATAATTTACTTAATCAAGGACTTTGTTAATACTAATACAACGAGTAGCATTACTTTAGCTTTGTTCAGTAAGACATTTCCATTATTTTCAATTTAATAATTATTTAAAATAATATTAAATCGTGATTTTAATTATAATCATTTATGTAAGAGATTTAATTATATTTTCATTTAAAATATCTTTCGCGCTTTCGCTATTTATTCAAGGAATTCATTATTTTCATAATTTCACTGTAGCACAAAACGTTCCTCCGTCGTTCCCGGTATTGTCGTATGTTAACGCACAACCTGCAAAGAGGATTACTTATGGTACTCGTTGGTACTGTTACATGCACAAACAAGCTTACAGATTCCTGACATTTTTACAAGGTGCTCGGAATTACAAAGGACTTTTTGTAAATGGCATTTAACTTACACAACCTACACGGCTTTATTAAGGAGAATTAAGTGTAAATTGTGCAATTGAATTTTTTAGTACTTGAAGCTCATAAGAGTGTTATGATAAAAGGTTTCCACTCTTTTATTATATATTAAAAATAAATATTAATATAGAAAATAACGGAATGCAAAAGTTTAAGATATGTTCACCTCCCTGTTGAATAGATATAATTTGTTTTAATATTAGGTTATTTTATTCATTTAATAAACATTCACTATTTGTTTAAGATTTTAGTACATACGAGTAAAGGTTTATTTTTTAAAATAAATTATAACATATAGAAAGTGCTTTATTTTTAATGAAAATGAGTCATAAAATGTTATTTAGTCATACTAACATCATGAAATATCACAATTAGTATTTTACCACTAAAAGGATTATGTATGCTTTCTAGATAATTAATCACAAAAGATGAATTAATCTTCATTATGTGATATTACCTAGCATGTTTTTCATTTAATATCAATATCAGATCAGAATTGAAGAAGAGCCCAAACACGACAAACGTGGAAGAACTTGACAAGTTTATATGCAGCATCAGATCAATGTGGGTCAAGGTCCCCAAAACACTACAAATCGATGAAACATGTGGCAATGATAGGTGTAGCGATCCATATACCAAAACTCTGGAATCAACTAAGATTCCATGTAGTCAAAATGTGACCTTTATGCATAGTTCTAATTTAGTACAACTCTTAGACCAGTATAAAAAACCTCAAAATGGTACAAAATTTTAATCGTGCTACAATACAACCAACCATATTTCACTCCATAATCTTTACTGTAGTATGACCTGTTAAAGTAATTATTATTTCACAATAAATTGACAAATTACTACAGACTAAGGACGAAATATTGGTGACAATAAGGTATTTCTTTAAAAATAATTTATAAAGAAGCTAAAACATAAGCTATAACAACAATATTTAGATATGCTGGTAAGTTGAACTGATTTATAGTGAAAGCCTAGTACTGGTTATCTGAATTTAACTTGTTAACCAATAACTTAACCAGTTAATTAAAAACAGTAACTAGTTAGATACATAGTTTTCTTTGGAAATTGTTTTAGGTTACTGTCTCAGTGGATTGTGTTAAGGAGGAATATATACCAAAACAGATTTTTTCGACAATATTTTTAGTGTATTATCTTAGGATTATATTACTAATGAGAGGATCTATCCAATGTTAGTTACTTTGGTAATGATAACATATTCTATTTTAGGATCATGTGGAACAAGATTAATGTCAAAACGTAAATATTATGGTATTATGGTATTCTGGTATTACTATGGTAATCACAGTAGACTAAGATGATTCAAATCTTTTATAATAAATTGACTCTTAATAGTGATAATATAAACTTTTCTTATTTAATATCATTTGTTATAACTAGAATGTGGGAAATTTTCAAATTAAAGTTTGATTTTAAGATTAATTCGTATAAATTTTTTGAAGGTTATTTTTGAAAGATTTTATTTATCTCACAAATATATATTAATTCTCCATCGTTACTTTCATCTATATAAGAACAAAAAGTCTAGTGTTAATTGCTTTTCTTCTTCAATCGAGTTTATGGTCTACCTCTTAAGCCAGCCTTAAATATAAAACAGAATGCAGAAGATTATTTAATGTTGATTTAGAAATTCTCAGGAGCAACATTAAATCAAAAAAATTTAAATTTTTCTAACAGAAATTGTTTAACTTTGTCATATAACTGAAATTTATTATGAAAAATATTTTATTAAACTACAACGCTGAGGAATCATAGCTGCTGTAAATTTTTCTTCTCAAATTAATATCCTGCAGCGCATATAACACAAAATATGAAATGCTCGTACTTCATCCTTGTTTCGTTTTTCCCTTTCTGGCACCATTTCATTTTGCTAACAATTGCTGACTGCCTCTTTATTTGCATATAAATTGTCGAAATAAGAAAAATTACACGAGAACCGCAGGAATTTTTAACATTTTTGTGAGAATTGTCGCTTCAAAAACTCGTAATTACACCCCAAAGCAAGAAAAGAATCACCAAAAATGAAAAGGAATAAAAATTTAACGCAGTGGTAGCTACATTTCTGTTGTTTCGACATTTCTTTTGCATTTCTTTATTACATTTAATTTTTCCATTCCGTGAGTAATGAATTTCCACAATACACCACAATACTCCACAATTTTCAATATTTTCACTTCATGTAAACTTCGTTAATTGCTTGCACAAAAAGTTCGTACAACCAACATTTTGATAGGAAAACCCCAGCTACATTGTAAGAAAGATACAATGGAAGGGTTGAACTGGTGAACTTATGGAGGTGCCTTTGCTACAGGCTAAGAAATCGGTACGAAACCAAAATTTGTTACATTGATTATAAGCTTATAAACGTGATAAGGAGTATACTTAATAATTACTTTGAATTAATTTAAATTATTCTATTAATTAACTGTAGTCAAAATGTTATGATATATAATATATATATCTATACGATAAAGAAGTGCTGGTATGATTGTATTGATCTTTAAAGAAATTGTAGTATGTGAATTTTCTAAAAAATATTGTTTTTATAATTTAAGCTCAGAACTTTTCAGTCGATGTATTATATGACCTATAATCACATAATTTGAAGCAACTGTATGAGTTGAACATTAAACTTCTTTATATATTCAACGCAGTGTCTTTTCTACTTTAATCTCAAAGATTTCAGAAAATTAATATATGTACTATATATATGTCATTTAAAAATAAAAATATACTATGTATACACTGAATATAGTTATTTAATACTTACTTTAATGAATTATATACCTATATACTGTTTTCTATTAAAAAAAATAAGAGATTCAAAAATTCTGCGAAAATTTTCGCCTAAGCTATTATTTGCATTTCAAAGTGGTGGATTTTTAACATATTTAACTCTTAACAGTACACACTCTTACATAGCAGCTGTTAAGCTCTACAGAAAATGTTAAGTATTGTGTTGCTGTATATTTAGTTGCATATTTGTTGTGAACTTAAAATGGAAAAGGTACGAGTTTACAGACTTCAATTCCAACTGTTGCTTTGCGGAAAAATGTATCTATGTTAAAAACAAAACAAAAACAAATTTCTTTAAAATTCTCTCTTTACAGAATTTTAAATCTCATTACATTGTGTTCTTTGGAAACTGTTTATTTTATATTATAAATATATGCTTTTACATTTAATTAATAATTTTAATTCCACATAATTTTTTTTTTTACAAAAATTAATATTTTCTTATTTTTCATTGTTACTTCATTTACATAAAATTGAGAATTATATATAAATATATATATATATGGAAATAAACTTATGTTTATTTCCAGTAAAATTAGTAATTGACTTAAGCAAACTAACAATACAGAAGACATAATAGTATTAAGCACTAATGACATTATATCCTTTTCCTTTGTATATTTTCTCTAAGTTTATTAAATGAGTTTGCTTTGTAGGTAAATCAATTAATGACGCCAAAACTTGTTAACAAAATGAAGTTCTAGGCATCTTCTAGGCCCACATGTAAGCCATAAAGCGTGTCGGTAATTAAATTGTACAGCTTTTAGCTATTAACACAGCCAGGAATTGAGTGAGACTATAAGGAAGAAATGGGCATCCCACAATTTAAGGCAACTCTGGTTGTTGACAAAATGTGACATGATAATTAAATGTCTAATGAGCTAAAAAGAAATTAAGTCATTTTGGATTATATTTTGTGTCTTCCCAACATAAAAATATAATTTTACTCTATGCTCGATACATTGTCTTGATAAGTTAGTTTCGCTTTTTATCCTTCTGAAGATACAATGTTAGTTGCTTTAAGCTGCATATTATGACAATAAATTTATTTATTATTTGCTTAACATAAATTTATATTTAATACTATATTTACATTTAGACTTATTAAACGTATTCAACGTAATTTTATGACAATCATGTATGAAATATGTCACATACTGCAATATATTTGTTCACTATAATAATGTAAACATTAGGTTAGGTTAGGTTATACCAGCGATCCCTAGTGGATCCACTTAGGCCTATTGATTGGTCCATTGTGCTACCGTATATATAGGTAAAACTCATGGTTTAAAACCACCTAGAACCTTTGGCAAAGCATTAAATGGTATTAAGTGTCAGGTCTTATAATTGGTCAAGGTGCTATAGAAAGGGGTTCCTAGAGTATTAAGTCACCGCCGTGCATGAGCTGAGCAAAAACATAGTAGATAAGAGGCAATCTCATCTTCTTCGCCGCAGCTGCGACAGGTTTGATTAAAAGGAAACTTCAATTTTCTACCATTGTTCCCTCGTTTTCAGTGACTGTAAGTAAATCTACAAAAAGACCAATATCTCCACGGGACATCTCAATGAGAATTTTAGATTTCCTTATATCGGAACGTGGCTAGATTGCATACAGATGTCTACATATCGTTGAGTGTTCCCATCTTTTATTAAAAATTTCAGAAATGATTTAATGTAAACATTAAATAAATTTAATAATTATATAAATTTAATCATTTTAATAACAATACTTTTTTATTCCAATTTTTCATATTAAAAGTATAAAATTTAACTTTTCATAATATTAACGTCGGCTCTCATCTGTAAGTTACTAATAATTATGGTTTTATATCTACATATTATTTGAGAATATACACTATAGTAAGCACAAATTAAACATCTTGCAAATCTGCACCACAAAATTAAAACCATACTATTATTACGAAAGTCCTTTTGCAACAGTGCACAGTTTAAAATTGATTGTTTTGCAATTTTGGTTTGAAGCTAAAGTCCTTTAGTCCTATGTGCTTACACTATCGCCAGGAAGCAAATATTCACATTAGTAACACCAAATTTTGTACTCAGCTTAATTAAAGACACCAAACTCACACATTTCAGTTAGTGTTTATTGTGTATACTTACTGTATTTAGAAAAGGTTTGTGAACGCTTCGGTACACCTGACTCAGTTGTTCACATTTGCTGTACAGAACTTAGTGCAACTCCAGTGGATATTTTTACTCCATTTACGAGTACATATACATATATATGTTATGTGTCAATTTATTGCTGCCATGTCCTTGTTTTCAGCATGCAAAACCCACTGAGACTTTAGTCCTCATTTGTGCATATTTCGAAACGTTGCAAATCAATTGTGTTGAACTCAATATTTTGATTGATTGAAATTGTCTTGATGAAGTGGTCACCAATCACCTACGTACAGTTACAATAAGTTGTAATTTACTATTCCATATGGAATTTAAATAGTGATTGTTCTTCAGCTTTTATATGAATCATTTGTGTTTCAGTTGTAATTTGGTCTTCGGTTCCGCTCGGAATACCAGCTCAATAAATTTATGCGCTTGCAGCACATTCGTTTGTAAATTGCTTTGGAAAGAAATTATGCTAAATAAATATATTAATATATTAAGTAATAATAATTATAATCATAAAAATGTTTTTAATAAAGTAATTGTAATTAATTGTAATTGTTTCAAGCATTTCACGATGTAGTCTTTTAAAAATAACTCAAGTTTATATTTAGATAATGACATACACGTGATGTAGATTGATTTAACTTATTAATTGATATTTCTATTTAAAATAATTAATATGTATATTGAGAATATTAATAATATTATTACCCTGGAAACCATTAAAAGAAGTACCTTCCTCTACTTTCTGTAACTTACCAATAACAGATGGAAAGCACTTAGGTCATATGCTACTTTCAGGCTAACATGGCCCAATTATAATAAAATTAAATCTTCGGAACTCATCAAAAGAGATTGCGTGAACACTGCAAGGCTTTTTGCAATTCTTACTGGTCATTGGTGTGTAAGAACTCACGCAGAAAAACTAAGCATTTCCCATAACCCTCACTGCAGAAGTTGTGAAAACCCGCAGGAGAAAGAAACAATAATACATTTTCTCTGTGAATGCCCCGCCTTAGCGTTCAGAAGATATAGGTAACACTTCTTTGATGGTCTATCAGACTGCTCAACAGTGAAGATGAAAGACCTATTAAATTACCTAAATTCGACGAGTTCTTGTGAGGATTGTGGAAGCAAAACTGCGAAAAAGCGCTAATTAAGGTACATGGAATCTATCTAATAACCTGCCACTGCAATCAACCACTAATATATTAATATATAATATATATTAATATATATTAATATATTAATATATATTAAATATATATAATATATTTTATTTAGATTATTATATTTAAATGATATAACATAGTGATTGGTATTTCTATTTAAATTGATTTATAAATAAGAAATGTTTAAAAAATATTTCATATTTATGATTTCGTTCTAATATAAACACAGCAAGTGAATTGTGTTACAGCAAAGTAACAAAACTCCAAAAAAATGTGCGAATATAAATTTCAAGTACGGCTTTGGGTCAGTTAGTTAAGGTGCGCTGACTCTGAGCTTTAAATTTGGCAGGACACGAGTTTACGAATAATTAAGTACAAGAATTATTTCCAAGACCACTAATGATGTGTATTTGGCAATACTAGAAACAGCTGTATGCTCAGCCAAAAATTCGATTAATTAAAATAATATAAAATGAATTTTTGTTGTTGTATTCCACTACTGTTCCAAAAACCTCTTTATAAAAAACAAATTTTAAAATTATTTTCATTCATTTTGCTAAATGAAACTTTCTATTTTTTTATTATATTTCGATATAAGGTTAATAACCACAGCACATATAAAGCTTTGAAGCCGTATAAAGGAATACCACATCGCCAAATTGTTAACTTCTTATAGCCTGTGGCTTTAATGACGATTTTTAGAAGTAAATATATGGGCGCGTGTGATTCAAGTGACATTTATTGAGCCATTTTCAGATGTTGTGCGTCATCATTCGTATAAAAATTTTGAATAAATTGTCAAAAGCATACACCGCACGTCTCTTATATGTACATACAAAATAAAAAATAAGGGTTATATTATAATAATAATATGCTTATATATATATATATATATATACATATATACATACCCATGTACAAGTGTGCATATATGTGTATGTATATGCACGTTTAAAGTCACATTTGCTTTTATGGATACATTCATTCCATTTACCCATATTTGGTTAAGTCAATACATTATCCTTACAAAATATATCTTTTTTTCACTTTTTTCACAGCCACATAAAAAATATTTAAATTATTGATGTGTACCACAAATTATTTACAAAGCATTAAATATTCGTTGTTTTCAGTTGGTTTAGCAAAAAGGATATCAATTGATTTTATGGTTTCAAACAATTTTTATTGAATGAAAATTATTTACTGCCTGGTATGCTTCATTTTTTTGTGTAAATTATTGAAGCCATTAGTGTTATAATCTAGTATGTTTTGCATTAGTTTAAGCAATCTTAAATAATGAAATGTAAACAAAATTTAGTTAAATATAAACTGTCAATCTTGTCGGTTGTATTTACTTCAGTTGGCGACGAGGATTATTCAATCGCTTTCACGCTTATTTCGTACCGTTCAATTTTACATACAATCATGCCGGGCGAAAGTGAAATTTATAAGCAATTGCTTAAAGAACAACAAGAGTTCTCAAAAAATTTATTGAAACAACAACGTGAGTGGATGGACTCAATGTTCCAAAAACAAGGTACTGCCGGTGTATCTGAAAGAAATAACAACATTGTTCCAGTATTTCACAAATTTTCGAAAGAACAGCAAACCTGGGAATCGTACTTAGAACAACTTAACCAACATTTTTTAGCATATTCAGTTCAGTGCAGTGAAAAACAAAAATCATTTTTCTTGTCTTGGATTGGCACAGAAAATTTTGAGCTGCTAAAAAATCTTTTCGGTAACACGAAAGTACAAGAACAATCTTTCGAAAATTTAACGAAAAAACTAACGGATCATTTCCAGTCGAAACGACATGTGGTCGCTGCACGTTACGATTTTTTCAAAAGGGAAATGAAGCCACATCAATCATACAGAGAGTGGGTAGCCGATCTCCGCGGATTGGCAAGAGAGTGTAACTTTTCGTGCTCAGCCCAGAATTGTTTGCACAATTTCGTGGATGATATGATTCGTGACCAAATTATTATACGTACACCTCACGATGCAGTGCGCACGGCTGCGTTCCAAAAGCCCCAGCCGACACTTGCTGATGTTTTGCAGATTGCAGAATTGTACGAAACAACCACTAAAACGGTGGCAACAATTAAAGAACAAACGATCGAAAACTCAATGCCTGTTAATTCAGTTGGTACAATTATAAAAAAACCGGGTGTTTTCAACAATAACAATAATAAAGTAAAATTCAAATCATGTTCTGGCTGTGGAAACTCTCATGCAAGAGAAAACTGTAAATTTAGA
>NC_051846.1:11513235-11521140 GCF_002237135.1 Teleopsis dalmanni
CAGTCTTAATGTATAACACAATATATTATTAGACCTTTTTTGTTTTTTGTGCATAAGATACCTTTACACGTATTTTATCACATATGATCCTAAGCTCTTTTTTTATAAATAAGTGTAGTAATTTGGCGAAATATATGCTTTAGCAATTACTTTCGACAAATACTTGCAATACAGAAGTACACTCCATGGCATGTAAATTCTGACATACATCTCTGCATTGACAATATGTAAATGACGTCCTATTTGTAGTTTGTATCTCCACTCACCTGGTAATTTGCAAACATGAAATGAAACAAAATACCCGCAACTACTAAAGCTCTCGAATAAGTGATAGTATGAGATACACACAACAAAGTTGCCTTGTTAGCATAATAAGTTTGTTACTCTCCTTCTTAACATCGTGTTGAAATACAAGCCACCTCCACAGCTTATACTCACATACGAGTACTTGTTGAAAACAAAATTATTCTGTGAAAAAAATGGAGTAAGATTATGAGTCGATGAGTACGTCGAAAATATTAGAAAATATCAACGTAAAAAAATATAGAAAGAATTTCCAGAATTTTTTTTTAGATAAATTAAAGAGAATTAAAGAGATAAAAAAAATTTAAGCAATAGTCCTGTGGATAATAGCAAGAAATAGTCGCACTATAGACATAAGTGTCTATCTGTTAATAATTTAGATAACATAAATTTGCTTTCATTTAACACCAGACTGTATACATATAATTAACAATTTAATATATAAATCCAATTAAAATGAAAATATTAAACAAATATATTAAAGTCCACTTAAGCACAAATAATGATCCGTTGTGATATCATGAATAAAAACATTGTTTATGCCAGAGAACAAGAGGACCATCGAAATTAGAATAAAGATCAAAACCATCTGCACATAGAGAGCAACGAAAAAAATGCACCCGACTCCTCAATCACTTAGAGAGCGACGAAAAAAATACATCCGACTCCTCAGTTAGCTAAAAATGCGCCAATCTAATAAGTTAATAAGCTTGGCTATATTCCTTATTTTGAAAGATCACAGCTCTGTTAAGTCAATGAAGAAAGAGACTCAGTACATTTAAAAGACTTCACTAGTTAAAGACTCAAAGGATGTAACACAGCTTCTTCGTCTTTTGCAGAGAATATCAGAAATGTTTACATTGTAAGTATGATAAGTAAGCAATGGTCATATTGTAGATATCAGGGACAATCCTTCACAAATAAGATAGGACTAACTTTGTTATTATGAAACGACTATATTTATTACTAATCTATTAACTTATTTATGTGGCTATAATAACCATTTGCTAATTTTCAACCTGACGCAACATCCCTTTCCAAGCTTACCTATTGCATGCGTTCCTACCCAGCTCGATTTACTAAATGCTTTATCAATTTTATTACTCTGCTGAAGACACTGCCTTCCTATATACCTAGCTTCTGCTTCTCTGCAATATTGCCATGAAAAATCCATTTTATTTCACAAATCTGCTGGTTTCTGTTGAATTCCTTTACTTAAATTATAATATTTCTGATATTTCACTAACAGAGATATCTAAAATTTTAATGCAGTCCTTTAGAACAACAACTTTACCTCAAATCTAGCATTATTTATTGAACATAGTAGTATGTTTAATACTTTGGTGCTAAAACTTTGTATATTTATAAAAGTACTAATAGAAACTAGACCAATTTATCTAAAATTTTAATAGAAGATCGGAGAACTTTCTTAAAATTCGAATTATAAGATTACTTAAAAGCGAATAGAAATTCATCGCGTCATCAAGTCATGTCTTCATCTGTTAAAAATGTTAAGCTTCTCTAAATAAAAGTCATTTAAACTATCAATTATTTAAGTTAAATGAATAAATTTGCTGCATTATATTATATTTTATATAATTTAAATACTTATTACATTAACTGATATAAAAGCAGCCATCTGACCTCATAACTTTGTTCAAATTGCAGATATTACTGCAGATATCATATAAATTTCAAATAAACAATTTTGCACAGTTCGCTTTATCGGTGCCATGTACTTTGAGCCCAGTTCGTATGTGTGCATCCCCTGTTTGCATTTGCACAAGTACTCGTAATATTCAGTTTTATATTCATAACATTATGAAGCAATTTTAAATGCGATTGCATTCAATTTTGGCAAAGTGTACATAAATATTTCGTTATTGCAGCATCCGTAGTGCATGCCTTTCCAGTGGTGCCTTCATGTTAAGGGAATGAGAGCGTAGATGATAGATTGGAGTGTGTGGAGTATGTGGAGTTTTCATATTCAATTTTATTTAAAAAATATTTTCGTTTAGTGAAAAAGAAATGTTGTACATCGTTTAAATTAAAATTAAATAATTTATTTTCATTAAGTTTCACTTAAACGTAAATTAAAGTTCAAGCTTTAAATTATGTATACTGTTTATAGTTTAAAGGTTCAGAACATTATTAAAATAATATTATAGATATGCTCTAACTATATCGCAATTCATAGGATGTGGTTCACTTCTAATTCGCACTTTTGTCAAAATTTAGTTCACATATTGTTATGCTTACAAGTTAACAAACATTTTTATATACTCCTCAATAATACTCAAAGAGAGCATAGAATGAGAGCTCTACATTAAATCATGAAAAGCTGCACAACAGTCATCACTACGAGAAAGCCCATTAGTCTTATATGTTCTGTTTTCCACTATTCACCACTATTCAATTTTTTAATATAGCGAATTATTTAGGAATTTTTTTTATAAGTATGTTCCCTTGAAAACTCATATAGAAGAAGTTAATACAAAAGCTATAATATCAGTTTTTTCCAGTATACAGTAGTACAACTTTTTGGAGAGATATAACCCAAAAATAATCCACGGTACTATGACTCCATCTTTTACATAGTAACAAACAATCAAAGAAAAGAAGGATGGAGCTGAATTAGGCAAACTGTGTCGTATTGTTTGAGTTAACATCACAGGAGGTATGAAAATGTGTCCAACTAATGTCAATGTCTCCCAATTTTGTTGTGATAAACCACAGGAGATCTTCAAACTCAATAATCGTTATACAAAAGAGATGCTAAAAGTCAGAAAAGTTGTATCATAGCTCCATTTTACCGAGAGATAATATATTATAGTCAAGACTAGTTCTAATCTAAAATTTCTATATTTCTGTCATAATTAAAAAACGATAAAACGATAAAAGATCCATCATCACAGCCTGAAATATTTGCAACTGAAATGCATATGTGTGAGAGAATATCAAAAACATAGAAATAATCTATGTTTTTGAGAATATTGTCACAGGAAAAAAGAGCACATATTAATATATTGTCAAATAGTCGAGCGATATTATTATTATTATTAAAGAAGGGATTATGCACTGCGACCTAAAAGATCTATTGTGCAATGAGTGATATTAATAGCTCTCCGATTTATAACAAAAACAGTAGAAGATTACCTTCGCAAAACATTAGAGAATTTTAATACTATAGTATATTATTGGAATGGATACCAAGATATGGAAAAAATCTAGATTATTAAAATACATAATTATCTGGCCTAAAGAGAGGTAACTTTTGTTACAACTAAAATGAAGCTGGCAGAAAATGTATGAAAAAAAATTTCTCACCCTAGCAGAGACAATATGATATCAGCTACTTTCAATACGCAATCTTGTGCGACTGTTGTACAGCTCTCTAGGACCTCTAAGTTGAGTTTTACTGTCACATATATCTGTCGATTTTGTGAAATAGACAAAGTATATATCTTGTGAATAATCTGACAAAGTATTCACTACTTTACTGTCGAATTGTTGTACATCCATACAAGCTGTCCAATAAAAAACCTTAAGGAATGCTTTATCCGTAATGCAAGGCTAAGTTCAATAGATTCATTCTGCTCGCAGTACCTCTTTACATCTAAGAATATCTCTCTATATGAGTGAAAATTGTAAAATAGCACAAAATTTT
Source organism: Teleopsis dalmanni (assembly GCF_002237135.1). Taxonomy (NCBI): domain Eukaryota; kingdom Metazoa; phylum Arthropoda; class Insecta; order Diptera; family Diopsidae; genus Teleopsis; species Teleopsis dalmanni. Next base: position 11,517,206 of record NC_051846.1, read on the forward strand.
TTTCTATTTTGATTGCTGTTCAATGCCGAAATCGTTTGACTTTCTCTTAAATTATTTAAGCAGTCGGAAAAGTATTCCATTTATGGTTTCAATTTTTCGCATTTAAAGTATAATACTTTTATTAATATCTGTTTTCTTATAAAATATGCGAAGTACATAATTATAAAATATGTAAAACGTTTTTAATCTTATTAAAAGTAAATATTTAAAGAAAAGAAACTGAAATAGTATACTTGATATTCCTTTTTTTCATATGTTGTAGTTATGGAATGCCTGAAACATAAAAAATATTTACTTGAATGAACTGAGAATTTCATTATTTTAAGCTTCACATAATATTTCCGTCAAGTCCTCCTCTGCATGTATTTTTGGTAGATATGAAGTTTTTGCACACACAAACCCTTTTGGCAATTTCCATTTCTGCAGATACATTACATTTTTTTAAATTTCTCAAAGTAGTTGTATTGCATTTCATACAAAAAAGTGGGGTTGGAATCCAAAACTGTCTGACAATACAAAAGTTCCTTTTTATTTTGAACTGACATATATTTTCCTCCAGAAAGATATGTGCAATATATTGCAAGCGAAAAAAGTGAATTGAAATTCTAAGAAAGAAAGTGGCACTTGTGGAACTTTTGATGAAGAAATAATATTAAATTCCTAAAATAGAAGTAAACTGAGGATAAAAAGCTAAATGATGAAAATAAAAGTTAAACCCAAATAATGTTACAGTATATATAAAATAATTATTAAATATGAAGATAGAATGTACAGTGGCCACATGAACCGGGTTAGAATATGAGTAGATACTTACAACTAATTAGCTCATCCCGTGTACTTTAAGTTCAAATATTTGCTATCAACGTAGCAAAGATCACTCGTATTGACGTAGTGTTTTTATTTGTACACTGGAATTAACATTACTTCGAAAAAACTTGTCAAAGAATATTAATAAGAAATAAAATAAAATATTTAAATGTCATTTTTGAATATAAAAGAACTTCATTCTTACGCAGTGTAAGATTGGACTAAAACAGGTTTTGTTGGTTTATAGCGTCTAAGGAAGTGTGCGAGTTAGGTTAAGTTTCGTTCTAAATGAGGGAAATCCTAAGTTGTGCCGATAATGTAGTGATGTGTCGATACGTGTTGATAAATGGCTAAATGTGTGCAGTGCAAAAAATCCCAAAAAATCTCCCATTTGGTTTAGCATCAATTTAGCCTAACTCGCACACGTCCTAAATAGACTTTTTGTTACTTTGGTTGCTTTCGTTGAATAATAAAAGTGGTACGTAATGTTTTATGAAAAAATTTGATTAGTTTAGTTACAGCTTAACTGGAAGTTCAAAAACTTTAAAAGTTTGAAAACATTTAATACCACGAGAGGCTTCAGACAAGGCGATCAATAATCGTGTAACCTCTTTAATTTTGTCATGGAAGTGATCATATAGAGTGATTACGCTGAAGTGAATATTTTTTGCCAAGTGATATATATAATGTTCCATTCGATATTGTATACTGACATCAAATATTTACTTTCTTTTGTTTTATGTGTCAAATATGTCAAATTTGGATAAATTCCCTTTTGGGAAACATTTTTTCCAATGTGATTTATTTTAAATTAAGTTAAACTAACTCTTTACTCAAGTTAAAAAGCATAAAAACTTTATGAATAGTTAATTAAATTCTATTAGCGACCTTAATTAAATAAACTGCTTTACGAAGGCAGTGGAAACATACTATTAGAAAATAAAGACTTGAAAGGATTTCTTGAACAGTTTCTCCAAGAATTCAAGTTATTCGCAATTTTCTCCTTATAAAAATTATTTAAGAAAGTATCTGTAAATGTAAATTTAATAGTTTGGTAAACGCAAAAGAATTTGTAGTAGGAATACATAAATTTCACAACATAAAACAATAAAACTGTCAGTTCTTTGTTTGAAGTTTTCTTAATTTTTGTAGTTCATAACTTTGTCTATCTGAGGTACCTTAACCAAGGCGCGATGCAGAAAGTTGTGTTTTTCACTTACGTGGCATTTTTACGAAGAATTTCTAAAGGTATTTGTAGATATTAAAAGGTAAATAAATTTCTTTTAACATTTTTTTAAATTCAAAGAAATGTTATTAGTAAAACAGAATATTTTTTTATATACGAGCTTTTATTGAAGTCAAATATTATTTTAAAAAATTTCATTACCTCCTATTAGAAACTATTGTTTTCCTCTACCTTCCTTACCTTGGGAAGCAATCCGTACTTATTCTTCAACTTCTTCTAAATTAAAGAACGTCGTAATTACTTTACTATAAATACAATAAATATATTTGTAAATAATTACTTTACAAATGTAAAGTACTAACTACCTAATACATTTTTGCACTACTTTTGCAATAATTTCCCGGGTTTATATATGTAAGTCAGCTGTTTTTAAAAATGCATGTCACTTTATTATCTCAACTTATCTTTTGCTTAAAATTTATCATTGAATTACAATTGAAATTTTTCTTAATTTCATGCTTTTAATTAGCCTGCCAAATTTCCATAATTTCGTAAAAATGAATTTAAGTTAATTTCGTAAAAATGAAATTAAGTTAATTTCGGAAGTGTTCATATTAAAAATTACAAGCTCCAAACACCATTTGCATCTGGGAAATGTTAAAAGTTGATTATTATAGCTATAAAGGATGGCATTCAGTAGTTTTATTAACTTTAGTGGATTTCAGGAATTATTATTGGAATTATTATTTTATATTCTATTTTAAATTAATAACAGTTACAGTTTCTTCTGTATATACAAATTTTAAAATTTGCACTACTTTCAAAATTTTTTTCCGATTTTATTAAAGCCAACTATCACTAACATTTATTTAGAAAAAAAATGTCACTTCTTTATTATCTCAACTTTATCTTTTGCTTGAAAGTTATCTCGTGCATAGTTACATTTAAGACTTCTCTCAATTTCAGGCTTTGTTCTAACGAAATTAGGCCATTTTCCTTAATTTCGTTCTAAATTCAAAACTGAATTTTGTATGGAAATTAAGATTTTTGTGAAATTAAGGTAAGTTTAAACATAGTATAAGTTTTGTTTCAATAATACATCGCCAATATTAAAATTAACGAATATAGTTTCGAATTTTTTGATCAATTATATTATTAATTATACTATTTTATTACTCTTTTTTGAAAATTTTGCTCAAAAAGGAAAAATTTGCGTCAAAATAATAAATGAATTCCGCAGATTTATGCTATATACTACTAGAATTTTATGGGGCTAAGACAGTTCTAGCATCATTGGATAAATTGTATGGCCATTAATATATAAGAAAATATTTTGAAACACTATATTTTTTATATTTTTTTTATACTTTAACCAATTCTTACTATATAAGCATATCACATATGCTGTAAATACTAAACAAAGCAACAGTGACTGTGAAAAATCGTTACCCATCTTTATAGTTTAAAACCAAAATATGAGAATAAAAATTAGAAAAAAAAACATGTGTTTAATTTATAGTGATGACTGATATAAAAATCTTCTATTACAACCTTTCTTCTATCAACACATTTTCGATATGAAACTAAATAACGCAGATGACGTTTTATGTACCCATAAGAAAAAAGTCCTTTCGTCTCGTATTGATTCGTATATAACTGGAATCAGAGTAGAGTAAAATGAGCATTTACTTGTACACAATGACTTAAGAGCTATTTGAAATCTTACTGCCATTGTCGTCTTCATCGTCATTGTTGTGGTTCCTGTTGACGTTCCTGCCATCACCTAATTCCGTGATGTTTACACGCTTGTCCTACATAAGCAAATAAGTCGCACGAACGAAAGTAATGCAATCTGCAAAAAGGTATCTTTTCGAGCATTGAACAAAGGAGCACGGTTTGCACTGTGAAAACAGAAACAAGCCACTTAAATAGAAAAGATACA
>NC_051846.1:11521240-11529564 GCF_002237135.1 Teleopsis dalmanni
ATTTTAATAATGTTTTGTACCTTTAAACTATAAACAGTATACATAATTTAAAGCTCGAACTTTAATTTACGTTTAAGTGAAACTTAATGAAAATAAATTATTTAATTTTAATTTAAACGATGTACATCATTTCTTTTTCACTAAACGAAAATATTTTTTAAATAAAATTGCATATGAAAACTCCACATACTCCACATACTCCACACACTCCAATCTATCATCTGCGCTCTCATTCCCTTAACATGAAGGCACCACTGGAAAGGCATGCACTACGGATGCTGCAATAACGAAATATTTATGTACACTTTGCCAAAATTGAATGCAATCGCATTTAAAATTGCTTCATAATGTTATGAATATAAAACTGAATATTACGAGTACTTGTGCAAGTGCAAACAGGGGATGCACACATACGAACTGGGCTCAAAGTACATGGCACCGATAAAGCGAACTGTGCAAAATTGTTTATTTGAAATTTATATGATATCTGCAGTAATATCTGCAATTTGAACAAAGTTATGAGGTCAGATGGTTGTTTTTATATCAGTTAATGTAATAAGTATTTAAATTATATAAAATATAATATAATGCAGCAAATTTATTCATTTAACTTAAATATTTGATAGTTTAAATGACACTTATTTAGAGAAGCTTAACATTTTTAACAGATGAAGACATGACTTGATGACGAGATGAATTTCTATTCGCTTTTAAGTAATCTTATAATTCGAATTTTAAGAAAGTTCTCCGATCTTCTATTAAAATTTTAGATAAATTGGTCTAGTTTCTATTAGTATTTTTATAAATATACAAGGTTTTAGCACCAAAGTATTAAACATACTACTATGTTCAATAAGTAATGCTAGCAACTAAGTAATGAATACTTAGCAAGATTGAAGTAAAGTTGTTGTTCTAAAAGACTGCATTAAAATTTTAGATATCTCTGTTAGAGAGATATCAGAAATATTAGAATTTGAGTGAAGAAATTCAACAGAAACCAGCAGATTTGTGAAATAAAATGGATTTTTCATGGCAATATTGCAGAGAAGCAGAAGCTAGGTATATAGGAAGGCAGTGTCTTCAGCAAAGTAATAAAATTGATGAACCATTTAGTAAATCGGGCTGGGTAGGAACGCATGCAATAGGTAAGCTTGGAAAGGGAATTTGCCTCAGGTTGAAAATTAGCAAATGATTATTATAGCCACATAAATAAGTTAATAAATTAGTAATAAATATAGTCGTTTCATAATAACAAAGTTAGTCCTATTTTATTTGAGAAGGATTGTCCCTGATATCTACAATATGACCATTGCTTACTTATCATACTTACAATGTAAACATTTCTGATATTCTCTGCAAAAGACGAAGAAGCTGTGTTACATCCTTTGAGTCTTTAACTAGTGAAGTCTTTTAAATGTACTGAGTCTCTTTCTTCATTGACTTAACAGAGCTGTGATCTTTCAAAATAAGGAATATAGCCAAGCTTATTAACTTATTAGATTGGCGCATTTTTTGCTAACTGAGGAGTCGGGTGTATTTTTATCGTCGCTCTCTGAGTGACTGAGGAGTCGGGTGTATTTTTTTCGTCGCTCTCTATGTGCAAATGGTTTTGATCTATATTCTAATTTCGATGGTCCTCTTGTTCTCTGGCATAAACAATGTTTTTATTTATGATATCACAACGGATCATTATTTGTGCTTAAGTGGACTTTAATATATTTGTTTAATATTTTCATTTTAATTGGATTTATATATTAAATTGTTAATTATATGTATACAGTCTGGTGTTAAATGAAAGCAAATTTATGTTATCTAAATTATTAACAGATAGACACTTATGTCTAGTGCGACTATTTTTTGTCATTATCCACAGAACTATTACTTAAATTTTTTTTATCTCTTTAATTCTCTTTAATTTATCTAAAAAAATTCTGGAAATTCTTGTCTATATTTTTTTACGTTGATATTTTCTAATAAGAACATATCTTTTGTGATTTTAACTAATTTCGAAGTATTCATCGACTCATAATCTTACTCCATTTTTTTTCACAGACTAAATTTGTTTTCAACAAGTACTCGTATGTGAGTATAAGCTGTGGAGGTGGCTTGTATTTCAACACGATGTTAAGAAGGAGAGTAACAAACTTATTATGCTAACAAGGCAACTTTGGAATATGTGTGTATCTCATACTATCACTTATTCGAGAGCTTTAGTAGATGCGGGTATTTTGTTTCATTGCAAGTTTGCAAATTACCAGGTGAGTAGAGATACAAACTACAAATACGACGTCATTTACATATTGTCAATGCAGAGATGTACGTCAGAATTTACATGCCATGGAGTGTACTTCTGTATTGCAAGTATTTGTCGAAAGTATGGTAATTGCTAAAGCATATATTTCATCAAATTACTACACTTATTTATAAAAAAAGAGCTTAGGATCACATGTGATAAAATACGTGTAAAGGTATCTTATGCACAAAAAACAAAAAAGGTCTAATAATATATTGTGTTATATTTATGTTATGTATGAAGAAATCAAATATTGAACAAATATCGATGCGTCAGATTGTAGTAAAAGTATATAAGCGATATATATATATCCAGTGCTTAACCCACCTGCCGGTTATGCGACCTAAAAATGATGACATAGTCTATCTATTAAGAATTGCAAGCTGTCGGACTCAAAATCAACGAACACGAAACCAAATCATTACATTTTAAATAGAAAAACATCTTTTCTGAAGATAAAGTTTGAAGATTAAGGCTAAGTATATGCATAGTCACAATAGATCTGTTGATCTACTCAGTTTGCAGTAGAATAATAATATAATGGAACAAGAGAAAACAGGTGAATGTTGTACCATTAAAAAATGCAGGTTGTATAATAGTCTTCAGTAAGCTGTGTACTACCTAGAAGAGATCGAATTGAAATCGCTTTACATTCCCTGGACTGAAGTTGAGCCTTGATGTAAAATCTTGTTTGTTAAGGAAAGCATACTGTTGACCACTCTAAATATTTAATGTTGTACTTTACAAAAAAATAACCTAAAAATATTCAATCTGACACCAAAGTGGACGCATTCGAATTGATAGATTAGATCTTCCTTTATGCCTACTGAGTTTTTCAAGAACCTATGTCAAAAACATGGTGCAAGATGTTCTTTTTTAAAGTGAAAGGTATTCAATCAACAAATCAACGTTTGTGTAATCGAATGTCTAGGTAATTTTTTTTCTGATAATTAAAAAATGGGATTTATTTGAATTAAATATTGTATTAAATAATTAATCCTATCCAATATTTTAAATAAAATACATACGATGTCACATTTAGAAGGAGATATTAGGTGGACATCTACTTGAATATGTAATCTACTGATAAAACAGTTCCAGAATACTGCGAAAAAATATTTTCTAATATATCCTCTTACTTCATAGGACCCTTACCACACCCTCGCAACTTAATAGAATACCTACACTACTTTTTATGAGGCAAATTGATTTACTGAAGGTTAAAATTATTTTTGAGTCGCTGAATTGAAGATAACAATAAACTTATTTATTGCGTTTATGTATCTTAAGATCTTAATTTATTGGTTGTTGGCTGCATTATTAAATTATTTTTAATATTTTATATTGAATGTTGTTTTTGGTGAGAAAAAGTCTTATAAAGGAAAATTTTGTTCTTCTTCTTTCTGACTTATTAAATATAAGTTTACTTATTACGAATAAATGAATATACTTTAGTTTATAATCTATAATTTAAACTTCATAAAAAAGTTTTATTTGTATTTCAACTAGTTGTCATCTCCAATGTTTGAATTAATTATCTCACTAAGTTATTTTGCTCAAAACTTTATAAAATTAAATAAATTTGCATATATAAGTAAACTAATGGCTTCAATAATTTACACAAAAAAATGAAGCATACCAGGCAGTAAATAATTTTCATTCAATAAAAATTGTTTGAAACCATAAAATCAATTGATATCCTTTTTGCTAAACCAACTGAAAACAACGAATATTTAATGCTTTGTAAATAATTTGTGGTACACATCAATAATTTAAACATTTTTTATGTGGCTGTGAAAAAAATGAAAAAAAGATATATTTTGTAAGGATAATGTATTGACTTAACCAAATATGGGTAAATGGAATGAATGTATCCATAAAAGCAAATGTGACTTTAAACGTGCATATACATACACATATATGCACACATGTACATGGGTATGTATATATGTATATATATATAAGCATATTATTATTATAATATAACCCTTATTTTTTATTTTGTATGTACATATAAGAGACGTGCGGTGTATGCTTTTGACAATTTATTCAAAATTTTTATACGAATGATGACGCACAACATCTGAAAATGGCTCAATAAATGTCACTTGAATCACACGCGCCCATATATTTACTTCTAAAAATCGTCATTAAAGCCACAGGCTATAAGAAGTTAACAATTTGGCGATGTGGTATTCCTTTATACGGCTTCAAAGCTTTATATGTGCTGTGGTTATTAACCTTATATCGAAATATAATAAAAAAATAGAAAGTTTCATTTAGCAAAATGAATGAAAATAATTTTAAAATTTGTTTTTTATAAAGAGGTTTTTGGAACAGTAGTGGAATACAACAACAAAAATTCATTTTATATTATTTTAATTAATCGAATTTTTGGCTGAGCATACAGCTGTTTCTAGTATTGCCAAATACACATCATTAGTGGTCTTGGAAATAATTCTTGTACTTAATTATTCGTAAACTCGTGTCCTGCCAAATTTAAAGCTCAGAGTCAGCGCACCTTAACTAACTGACCCAAAGCCGTACTTGAAATTTATATTCGCACATTTTTTTGGAGTTTTGTTACTTTGCTGTAACACAATTCACTTGCTGTGTTTATATTAGAACGAAATCATAAATATGAAATATTTTTTAAACATTTCTTATTTATAAATCAATTTAAATAGAAATACCAATCACTATGTTATATCATTTAAATATAATAATCTAAATAAAATATATTATATATATTTAATATATATTAATATATTAATATATATTAATATATATTATATATTAATATATTAGTGGTTGATTGCAGTGGCAGGTTATTAGATAGATTCCATGTACCTTAATTAGCGCTTTTTCGCAGTTTTGCTTCCACAATCCTCACAAGAACTCGTCGAATTTAGGTAATTTAATAGGTCTTTCATCTTCACTGTTGAGCAGTCTGATAGACCATCAAAGAAGTGTTACCTATATCTTCTGAACGCTAAGGCGGGGCATTCACAGAGAAAATGTATTATTGTTTCTTTCTCCTGCGGGTTTTCACAACTTCTGCAGTGAGGGTTATGGGAAATGCTTAGTTTTTCTGCGTGAGTTCTTACACACCAATGACCAGTAAGAATTGCAAAAAGCCTTGCAGTGTTCACGCAATCTCTTTTGATGAGTTCCGAAGATTTAATTTTATTATAATTGGGCCATGTTAGCCTGAAAGTAGCATATGACCTAAGTGCTTTCCATCTGTTATTGGTAAGTTACAGAAAGTAGAGGAAGGTACTTCTTTTAATGGTTTCCAGGGTAATAATATTATTAATATTCTCAATATACATATTAATTATTTTAAATAGAAATATCAATTAATAAGTTAAATCAATCTACATCACGTGTATGTCATTATCTAAATATAAACTTGAGTTATTTTTAAAAGACTACATCGTGAAATGCTTGAAACAATTACAATTAATTACAATTACTTTATTAAAAACATTTTTATGATTATAATTATTATTACTTAATATATTAATATATTTATTTAGCATAATTTCTTTCCAAAGCAATTTACAAACGAATGTGCTGCAAGCGCATAAATTTATTGAGCTGGTATTCCGAGCGGAACCGAAGACCAAATTACAACTGAAACACAAATGATTCATATAAAAGCTGAAGAACAATCACTATTTAAATTCCATATGGAATAGTAAATTACAACTTATTGTAACTGTACGTAGGTGATTGGTGACCACTTCATCAAGACAATTTCAATCAATCAAAATATTGAGTTCAACACAATTGATTTGCAACGTTTCGAAATATGCACAAATGAGGACTAAAGTCTCAGTGGGTTTTGCATGCTGAAAACAAGGACATGGCAGCAATAAATTGACACATAACATATATATGTATATGTACTCGTAAATGGAGTAAAAATATCCACTGGAGTTGCACTAAGTTCTGTACAGCAAATGTGAACAACTGAGTCAGGTGTACCGAAGCGTTCACAAACCTTTTCTAAATACAGTAAGTATACACAATAAACACTAACTGAAATGTGTGAGTTTGGTGTCTTTAATTAAGCTGAGTACAAAATTTGGTGTTACTAATGTGAATATTTGCTTCCTGGCGATAGTGTAAGCACAAAGGACTAAAGGACTTTAGCTTCAAACCAAAATTGCAAAACAATCAATTTTAAACTGTGCACTGTTGCAAAAGGACTTTCGTAATAATAGTATGGTTTTAATTTTGTGGTGCAGATTTGCAAGATGTTTAATTTGTGCTTACTGTAGTGTATATTTTCAAATAATATGTAGATATAAAACCATAATTATTAGTAACTTACAGATGAGAACCGACGTTAATATTATGAAAAGTTAAATTTTGTAATTTTAATGTGAAAAATTGGAATAAAAAACTATTGTTATTAAAATGATTAAATTTATATAATTATTAAATTTATTTAATGTTTACATTAAAACATTTCTGAAATTTTGAATAAAAGATGGGAACACTCAACGATATGCAGACATCTGTATACAATCTAGCCACGTTCCAATAAAAGGAAATCAAAAATTCTCATTGAGATGTCCCGTGGATATATCGGTCTTTTGGTAGATTTACTTACAGTCACTGAAAACTAGGGAACAATGGTAGAAGATTGAAGTTTCCTTTTAATCAAACCTGTCGCAGCTGCTGCGAAGAAGATGAGATTGCCTCTTATCTACTATGTTTTTGCCCAGCTCATTCACGGCGGTGACTTAATACTCTAGGAACCCCTTTCTATAGCACCTTGACCAATTATAAGACCTGACACTTAATACTATTTAATGCTTTGCCAAAGGTTCTAGGTGGTTTTAAACCATGAGTTTTACCTATATATACGGCAACGCTGGTATAACCTAACCTAAGTTAATGTTTACATTATTATAGTGGACAAATATATTGCAGTATGTGACATATTTCATACATGATTGTCATAAAATTACGTTGAATACGTTTAATAAGTCTAAGTGTAAATATAGTATTAAATATAAATTAATGTTAAGCAAACAATAAATAAATTTATTGTCATAATATGCAGCTTAAAGCAACTAACATTGTATCTTCAGAAGGATCAAAAGCGAAACCAACTTATCAAGACAATGTATCGAGCATAGAGTAAAATAATATTTTTATGTTGGGAAGACACAAAATATAATCCAAAATGACTTAATTTCTTTTTAGCTCATTAGACATTTAATTATCATGTCACATTTTGTCAACAACCAGAGTTGCCTTGAATTGTGGGATGCCCATTTCTTCCTTATAGTGTCACTCAATTCTTGGCTGTGTTAATAGCTAAAAGCTGTACAATTTAATTACCGACACGCTTTATGGCTTACATGTGTGCCTAGAAGATGCCTAGAACTTCATTTTGTTAACAAGTTTTGGCGTCATTAATTGATTTACCTACAAAGCAAACTGATTTAATAAACTTAGAGAAAATATACAAAGGAAAAGGATATAATGTCATTAGTGCTTAATACTATTATGTCTTCTGTATTGTTAGTTTGCTTAAGTCAATTACTAATTTTACTGGAAATAAACATAAGTTTATTTCCATATATATATATATTTATATATTATTCTCAATTTTATGTAAATGAAGTAACAATGAAAAATAAGAAAATATTAATTTTTGTAAAAAAAAAAATTATGTGGAATTAAAGTTATTAATTAAATGTAAAAGCATATAGTTACAATACAAAATAAACAGTTTCCAAAGAACACAATGTGATGAGATTTAAAATTCTGTAAAGAGAGAATTTTAAAGAAATTTGTTTTTGTTTTGTTTTTAACATAGATACATTTTTCCACAAAGCAACAGTTGGAATTGAAGTCTGTAAACTCGTACCTTTTCCATTTTAAGTTCACAACAAATATGCAGCTAAATATGGTATACAGCAACTCAATACTTAACATTTTCTGTAGAGCTTAACAGCTGCTATGTAAGAGTGTGTACTGTTAAGAGTAAAATATGTTAAAAATCCACCAC
>NC_051846.1:11529664-11537954 GCF_002237135.1 Teleopsis dalmanni
TTTTAACGAATTCCTTCATATGACTTGACATGAAATTTTTTTTAGTTACAATATTCAAACAAAAAAAACGAAAGTATTTTATTTTCCAAAGATTTAACTTTTTAAATAAAACAATTTCAATTTAAGGGAAAGAAAAAAAGTCAAAAAACTACAAAAAAAGGTTAACGGATTTTTTTTTAAAGGAATCATTGTTTACTTTTTACGTGACCTTTATTCCAAATCCTTTCATTTCATCCAACACTTTTTGTGGGATAAAAACTCAAATACTACGAAAGAAGAAATGTATGTGTAAATCACATCCTGCTGTAATAAAGTCCTTCTAACATTTGCAGACGAAAATCTTAAATCACATGCACTGCTAAAATATTTATCACTCACTTGGTGAGCTTCAGTTGCACGTGCTAAGAGGAGTGACTTTTCCGCACATAATTTGTGAAAAGTCATAAAAACTTTTACTTGACAATATTTTAGAAGCCACCACAGGAAAAAAGTATCTTAGCTTATGAAGCACAGATTTTTCTACGAACTTTTTATAATAGTTCAGGTCATTTCCTTCTTAACTATTTTTAAAAACACAGCGGACACAAGAGTATTCATTTATTTTATTTATTATTTAATAAAATAAAATGATTAATTAGTAATCGTTATTAGATTTCTTTATATTCTACATCACAACACGGAGCCTTATTATGAAAAAAACAATAGTGAAGAAGTATATTGTACTATATATATGTAAATATGAACGATCTGTAGGATCCTTGATAAAAATGTCTAAATCTGAATATGCATTCAAAAATTAATAATAATTCTAAAACAAAAAAGTATTATATGAATATATTGTTAACCGGAATGAGCTAATTCGATTGCTTTAGAGTTTTGACTCTAACAATTTAATCTCAGAACAATTTAAGCAAAATCTAATCGATACTGCTAAGTACAGATCCGGCCTGGCAAGTACTCTCTTTCTATAAAAACGAAATTTAACATTGAATATTAAATTTTTTTTAATTTTTAAAAATAAATTTTTAAATTTTAAAATTAACTTTTAAATTTTAAAATAAAATTTTAAATTTTGCAAGTTTGCCGGATTTTATACTAAATCTTGTAAAGGGAAGTTCTTTTATTCACACTATTCAATTCAGATATGAGATTTTTGCAACTTAAAAAAATGTACTTGGATTTTATAATTCATATTGGAAGAATTTTTAATCTGCTAAACTATACAATTATTTAATAAAGTTTTTTAACAAATATTAGATTTTTAAAAATATTCAAGATCTACCATATATGCCTTATTCAGATACATTTTTAATAATTTATTGTTTTAATGACCAAAAATTTTTTTTTAAAATAATTTTGTTTATTGTTTTATACGGGCTTATTTCTTTTTAAAGATTTTATTTTTATAAAGAGGTTTTTTAAAACCGTATTAGAATACAACAACAAAAATTTTATTTTTATATTATTTTAATTAATTGAATTTTTGGCTGACAATACACCTGCTTCGAGTATTGCCAAATACCCATCATCAGTGGTCTTGGAAATAATTCTTGTATTTAATTATTCGTAAATAATTATTTTTGAGACTGTAAGTACCAGGAATCGAACTCGGGTCCTGCCAAATGTGAAGCTCAGACCTGCACCTTAACCAACTGATCCAAAGCCGTACTTGACTTTTTTGTTCGCATATTTTTCTGGAGTTTTGTTACTATTACTACGAAAGTTTTTATTAACAATTTTACTTGCTGTGTTTATATTAGATCGAAATCATAAACCAGCTGTAGAATAATTAAATTAATTAATTATAATTTTATTTTCAATTGTTAAATTTCAATACTAATCTGTTCTGATATAATTTTTACCAATATTTCGACTATAATCTATACTCATCATCAGGGTGACTATAGATACTTTTTTATAGATACTTTTTTAAGTAAAATTTTTGAATACTAATTCAAAGTTAAGAAGCAATAAGTTTAAAAAAATCCATTATATTTAGTGTTGGATGAAATCCGAAATATTAGAGAGTTTGAGTCCACAAGCAGGACTCAAACCCGCTTGTATAAATCACTGAACAGCAAATGCCTTCCATGGATTGTCTTTATTTGTTCAATAATGGTATTAATAATATTAATTATTTGCAAAAGTTAAATTTAAAAGATTTTATGTATTAATTTTTATTTTCGAAAATTTTTGAAAATCATACAAGAATTGAATCTGATTGTTGTTTGTTAAATGCCATATTAGTAAGTACTTATTATAATACTTTATAATATAAATACGTATTACATACATATGTATAATGGCCACTAACAAAATTTTATATTTTTAGAGCTACTAGATTATTCAACAAGTTTTAGTATTTTGAGAAAAATAGTATCATAATCGGGAACGGTAGCAATTGTGAACTAAACGTATTTAGGGTTACCGATAATTTTCATATAGCATAAATTAGTAGTTTTCAGTAATATACAATAAAAAAAACTACAAACATCACTAAAACGTCAGTTGCACAATCGATTATTTTATGTATGGATTACTGATTCTGGTTTGTTATTGAATAATCTAAACGTAACTTTTTCCCATCAACAATATGATCATCTTCACATTCCTCGGCGGCATATTTTGCATCGCACAAATGAGCAAAGTACACAAAACCATAACCTTTGGAGACGCCGGTCTAAAAAGAAAGGTCAACAATAACTATGTTAGAGAAACTTGTATATAAGATTTGCTTTTACTTTAGCTTCCCTTGCGATTTCAGCTTTATCAACCGGGCCAAACCGTTCGAAATATGTACGAAGCTTGAGTGATGCCGTGTTAACATTTAAACCAAATATTGCTAAGCATTTATTTGGTCTAGGTTTATACTATATAAAAATATGAGTAATTTTATATTCAATAAAGTTACATTCAATTGTATTGCTAGATACTAACGCGATCAGGTATACGTTGATGTCGTGACATTTTTGATTGATGATATCCAGAACTATGATTTCCTCGTGAGTAGTAAGTATGACGGTACCTAGATCCACTGCTTGAATCTGTACGAGAACTGGAGCTGGAAGTAACTGAGGACACCGAACTAGTTTCTGAACTTGAAACTGAGCTTGACTTATAGCTACGACTTCGGCTCTTAGTCAGACTCCTACTACGAGAGGTACCACTGCTGCTCCTTGAGCTGCTGGAAGAAGTTTCAGAGCGACGTCTACGCTTGTAGGAACTATGACTGAATAAAGTATGTAATTAAATAAATAAAAATATTTTTCAACTAAATTATAATCAAAATTTATATTAAGAGTATATATATACACGGATATAAGTTTTGTATTTCATACTTCTGATATTATTCTAATTTGAATATCTGGATGTTTCAGTTCGTTAATTGAAATATGTTTCTTTTTTATTTCATTCTTAGCCATTTTATGACTGTTCCAAAAAATTTCATTCATTAAGTTCTTTGCGTTAAGAAATAGGATTATTTAAACTACTACTACTAGTTTATGTATTTAAAAGTTAATATTAATGTACTATCTCATTTATATATTAAGTTATATTATTCTTTATAATTACCGGAATTTATCTTCGTCCGATGAATAATGGCGGCGCCTCTTTCTTCCGTAACGCGACTCGCGTTCTTCATCAGAAGAATGATAGCGACGTTTTTTATTCATATAACGATGCTTGGATTCCTCATCAGAAGATGTATTCCGACGTTCCTTCTTAACCTGATGTTCCATATTCAATGTAATACACTAAAAATAAAAATTCTTAATGAAAAATCCTGCTATTTATGCATAATATCTTTGATTTGTATTTAACTAAATTGATATATAGATTAATATATATGAAAATATATTGAAGATCTGACCTATATATAGATTTTAAGTATTATCCCTGCTCCACACTATACTAGAATCATTATCATTTATTTATCTTCTAACTGATGGCGAACCGTAGATCAGCATATCTTTCTGTGCGTCCTGAGGTGGATTTAAGATTTGATTTCTGTCCTTGATATATTTTTGCACTGAGTCGATTCTTAGATTAGTAAGCAATATTAATTATTTTTATTTAAAAATCGTCTTTCAAAGTCAAAAAATAGTTTGACAGCATTCTTTTTGGTTGCCATGGTTTCAAATTTATGTCCACCATCAGCTAAAAGATAAATAAATGATAATATTTGCAGTATAGTTAAAGCCTAGTGTGGGGTAGAGATAAGCCTCCCAGCCATTATAGAGGAAAAGTACGTAATAGCACTAACTCAACAAAAAGAAGAAGATATATAGTTATTGTCAAAAATTCATTTATTTTTGTATTATTAAATAAAAACTTACAACATAGTTGTAAAGGTACTTACATTCAGTCAAATTGGCCGCAAAAGAATGGTCGAAACTTCAGAACCCAAAACCAAATGAATTGAAATGAACTTAAATTAAAGTTAATGTCCGCACTACCTGCATAAAATTATTGCTAACCGTTTTTGATTATTATACAATATATACAATACATTGAGACTTACCTATTGTAAGAAAAATATTTATTTTTAAATAACTCCGCTTTCTCGAACAAAAGATTTATCAGGAGAAGAACTGAAACAATCCAAGAAGAAAATATTTTTCAAATGTCATTTTTGTTTGATTTAATTTAAAAGAAAAAATGACATTACTATCAGAATAAATGCTAGGGTTACGCTTCTCGAAAATTCGAAAAAAGTATGTTTATACAAAAAATATTATTAACTATCCTTAACTAAATTAATTTAAGTAAATAATACTAAAAGCAAAATAACGAAATACCCGCTTTGAATACATATACATAATAAATTTAATATGGAGACTATGTGGAAAGCATATAATAATTTCTATTAACTTGCCTATTTAAAAAGATTTATAAAGCCTTTTACCAATGACCGAAATTAACCCAAATAGATTTTAAATATACTTATTAGTTATGACTATTATTATATTAATTATAATTATAGGTTTTTATTTTAGCTATCACACAAAGTCTGCATATATATCTGACAGCATTCGGCCGATATCGAATGTTAGCATTTCATGTATTTTTAGATATTAAGTATGTTGAATGCAAATAAAATTCCATATTACTTACATTGAGTGAACTGGGACACAAAACAATGGTACGAAACTTCTAGGACCCAAAACCAAATGAATTGAAATAGTACTAGAGCTGCACTGCAGTTTAAGCAAAAGCTAATGGTTGCATTACCTGCATAAAATTATTTAACCCAATTTTTCATTATTATACAATATATACAATACATTGAGACTTACCTATTGTATGAAAAATATTTTTTTTTAAATATCTCTGAGTTCTCGGACAAAAGATTCTTCAGGACAAAATCTGAAACAACCCAAGAAGAAAATATTTTTCAAATGTCATTATTTGATTTAATTCAAATAGAAAATGACATTACAGTCAGAATACACTCAATTGCAGGGTTACGCAGTTCAAAAATTCGAAAAAAATTTATGTTTATACAAAATATTTTATTTTCCAATCTTATTAAGTTGATCTAATTTAAATTAATTAAATTACAACTATAACAAAAAAAATTAAGTATGAATATATATAGTTATTCAAATATCGTAACTTTTCTATATTTATATACAAATAAGTCTTTAAACATTGAACTTGATAATTCGATTGAAATTATATACGAGTATATATATAATTAGTTTGCAAAAATATTTATGCAGTTTTTAAATTTATTTATATATAAGTTTACAGCAGGTCAAGAAATTAGATCAAGAATTTACAAACTTTTTTAAAAACAATGACCATTTCAAAGTACGCGGTTTAGAAACTGTAAGAAAATGGAACGGTGCTACTAGGTTTACAACACATTAAATATCTGGCGTTGTTCGATATATTTTTGGATTAGTAACTCTACGTTTTGGTGATATGAATTAAATAAGATACTGCAATTTCTCATCACCCAATTTTTTTTGTGCCATACAAACGATCACGTGTACGCGGACTGTCTTCAAACATTTGAGAAAATTTTAAAAAACCAACCGAGGTATTTGCCGATAAATCATTTAAAACATCCTCTAAAATATTCGATACTATAAGATATGGCATAGAGAACATTTGAATGATGTTGTGTGTTGAGGTATGTGCAGACAAGTCATTAAAAACTACCTCGAAAAGATCCAGTACTGTAAGCTGGTCTGAGGACCGCAATGGATGATGTTGTATTTCATTGCTTGTGGCGAGGCCTAAAAATTTTATCTCTAGTAAATTTCACGCACCTTTTTTTTAGAACCAAAAAATAAATAATCTTATATATAGTTTATATAGTTTTGACAACAAATAAGTTAATTCTAAAAATTATTTTAAAATAGTTATTGAGTTTTTACCAAATACTTAAAATTGGAATATTAAAACCAAAAGAAAAGCAATTTCTTTCAAATATGTAAAAGGAGGAAGATGTAGATATGTAAGGATTGTAACCAAATATTAGGTATTATTCTTTGAAATAAATTTTATGTGACATACTATATATGATCAATTTATCTCAAATACAGGATACCTAAATGAAATGTTAATAAAACTTGGATAACAAAATTAAAGAAAAATACATAGAAGGGATTGTAATAACATAGTGAAGGATAGTGAAAAATTTGAGAGAAAATATTTTTCTAAAATTACTGCAAATACTTGAACACATCATCAATATTATTTCAAATGCGAATTGCTTTGTGCAGTATCTAGATAGTTTTTATATATAACAAAGAAAAATAAATAAAAGCTGGAATGTAGGTGAAGTGAAAATAAATATTGAATTTGTATTACAACTGGAATAGGAAGAAGAATGCAGGATAAGACCAAAAGTAGATACACTGCTGGCACTTTAAAACTAACGAAATTCAGTATGAACTTCAGTGCATATTACTTTTATGGAATTTCTTCCTTTTTATTTTTATACTAAATTAAATGAGTCAGATATTCTTACTCATTTTGAAAGAAGATTTCAGTTTATAACATTTATGTAATATTGCACTAAATCGTTTTAAAAAGAAACTGCAAAAAATTGCTCATTTATGCTCAGGTGTGATATGAAAATGAAATCAAAGTACAATAGATTGGATAGTCTGGATTGTGTGGCATATTTATAAGTCGGAGTATGGAGAAAATAACCAAATAACACTTGAATATTTAAATTAATTCTCACTATCAACATTGATATGCTGATATATGCAGAGTGAAGGCAGCGCAGTTATTTAATCTATACTCATAGATGAACTAAAAAATGTTCTTAATCAATATAAATTATGAAAGGAACGTTCATCTTACAGTTATACTTACAGTAAATACGGCCATTCAGACGTTTTGAAGACGTTCAAAGACATTGATATTAAGAGTTTCGAGAGTACATATAACTGTTCTTGACTCAAGTAACCCATAAGTGAAAACTTATTTTCAAATAATATCAATCGAGACAATCTTTAAATCACCCCCTCCTGTATATGGTATTTTTATAAATGAAAGCAATAAATAATTATTAAAATATCTAAAAATTAAAAAAATTATAGCTTATATATATTACATCGATATATCGGTGTAAGTCAACACCATATACCAATTTTTGTAAAATATATATTCAAAAATAATATTCAATAAATTCGTATATCTCAGTTATTTAAGCAAAGTAAATATTCTTTTCATATTAATTTAATTGAAAAATATTTTCACAGCGAAATATTTGTTTAATATATATTTCCCGTCAAGTATATTTACTAGTGAATTTTCGAATCAAAATTGCAGTTCACTTATACGGAATCAGTGGTCTCAGTGTGCTTCCATAAAGCAATTTCTTTAATATTTGATGGATTTTTAAGTGCACATCATACGGCAATCTGTCAAGTTTTATATTACATTTATTCTCAACTTAAGCTTATTACAGACGCTGGAGAGAAAATATTCGATATATCAAAAAATTAGTTTACGGCATCGTTTAAATTTGAGCTGCAAAGGAATTATGCATTTCGGAAATGCCAATCAAATTAATTGGTGTAGAAGAGATTTCATTGTATATATATGTTTCAGAAGTAGTAGTAAAATTTGCATTGCTTTAAAGCTGAAAATTTATGAAAATTTGAACTATCACTAGTCTACAAACAAAAAAGCTTGTAATCCTTAGTCTTTATTTACTTTTTTGTTCTTTTATTCAAAATGTTATCCTTGCTAAAAATATTTGAAAAAAATTCCTACTAGTGATGCTAAGATTCTATATTTTTTATAAATTTTATAATATTATGCT